>NW_028128197.1:0-216283 GCF_965231255.1 Vanellus vanellus
GGTTCTCACTGCCTCCTGGAACCCTTTCAAATGCCACAGACAATTTGGCCCTCTCTGCTTTCCTGCGGACTCCATCCTCAAAAGCACCTGTTTTCGCTTTCGGCAGCCTCCGGAGCAAAAAGACAAACGTCCAGCTTTTGCTGCCACAGCAAAGGTGCCAGCGGGGAAAAGTAATGCTGGTTCTCACTGCCTCCTGGAACCCTTTCAAATGCCACAGACAATTTGGCCCTCTCTGCTTTCCTGCGGACTCCATCCTCAAAAGCACCTGTTTTCGCTTTCGGCAGCGTCCGGAGCAAAAAAGACAAACGTCCAGCTTTTGCTGCCACAGCAAAGGTGCCAGCGGGGAAAAGTAATGCTGGTTCTCACTGCCTCCTGGAACCTCTTCAAATGCCCCAGACAATTTGGCCCTCTCTGCTTTCCTGTGGACTCCATCCTCAAAAGCACCTGTTTTCGCTTTCGGCAGCCTCCGGAGCAAAAAAGACAAACGTCCAGCTTTTGCTGCCACAGCAAAGGTGCCAGCGGGGAAAAGTAATGCTGGTTCTCACTGCTCCTGGAACCCTTTCAAATGCCACAGACAATTTGGCCCTCTCTGCTTTCCTGCGGACCTCCATCCTCAAAAGCACCTGTTTTCGCTTTCGGCAGCCTCCGGAGCAAAAAAGACAAACGTCCAGCTTTTGCTGCCACAGCAAAGGTGCCAGCGGGGAAAAGTAATGCTGGTTCTCACTGCCTCCTGGAACCTCTTCAAATGCCCAGACAATTTAGCCTCTCTGCTTTCCTGCGGACTCCATCCTCAAAAGCACCTGTTTTCGCTTTTGGCAACCTCCGGAGCAAAAAAGACAAACGTCCAGCTTTTGCTGCCACAGCAAAGGTGCCAGCGGGGAAAAGTAATGCTGGTTCTCACTGCCTCCTGGAACCCTTTCAAATGCCACAGACAATTTGGCCCTCTCTGCTTTCCTGCGGACTCCATCCTCAAAAGCACCTGTTTTCGCTTTCGGCAGCCTCCGGAGCAAAAAGACAAACGTCCAGCTTTTGCTGCCACAGCAAAGGTGCCAGCGGGGAAAAGTAATGCTGGTTCTCACTGCCTCCTGGAACCCTTTCAAATGCCCCTGACAATTTTGGCCCTCTCTGCTTTCCTGTGGACTCCATCCTCAAAAGCACCTGTTTTCGCTTTCGGCAGCCTCCGGAGCAAAAAAGACAAACGGCCAGCTTTTGCTGCCACAGCAAAGGTGGCAGCGGGGAAAAGTAATGCTGGTTCTCACTGCCTCCTGGGAACCCTTTCAAATGCCAACAGACAATTTGGCCCTCTCTGCTTTCCTGCGGACTCTATCCTCAAAAGCGCCTTTTTTCACTTTCGGCGCCCTCCGGTGGTAAAAAGACAAACGTCCAGCTTTTGCTGCCACAGCAAAGGTGCCAGCGGGGAAAAGTAATGCTGGTTCTCACTGCCTCCTGGAACTCTTTCAAATGCCACAGACAATTTGGCCCTCTCTGCTTTCCTGCGGACTCCATCCTCAAAAGCACCTATTTTCGCTTTCGGGCAGCCTCCGGAGCAAAAAAGACAAACGTCCAGCTTTGCTGCCACAGCAAAGGTGCCAGCGGGGAAAAGTAATGCTGGTTCTCACTGCCTCCTGGAACCCTTTCAAATGCCACAGACAATTTGGCCCTCTCTGCTTTCCTGCGGACTCCATCCTCAAAAGCACCTGTTTTCGCTTTCGGCAGCCTCCGGAGCAAAAAAGACAAACGTCCAGCTTTTGCTGCCACAGCAAAGGTGCCAGCAGGGAAAAGTAATGCTGGTTCTCACTGCCTCCTGGAACCCTTTCAAATGCCCCAGACAATTTAGCCCTCTCTGCTTTCCTGCGGACTCAATCCTCAAAAGCGCCTTTTTTCACTTTCGGCGCCCTCCGGTGGTAAAAAGACAAACGTCCAGCTTTGCTGCCACAGCAAAGGTGCCAGCGGGGAAAAGTGATGCTGGTTCTCACTGCCTCCTGGAACTCTTTCAAATGCCACAGACAATTTTGGCCCTCTCTGCTTTCCTGCGGACTCCATCCTCAAAAGCACCTGTTTTCGCTTTCGGCAGCCTCCGGAGCAAAAAAGACAAACGTCCAGCTTTTGCTGCCACAGCAAAGGTGCCAGCGGGGAAAAGTAATGCTGGTTCTCACTGCCTCCTGGACCCTTTCAAATGCCACAGACAATTTGGCCCTCTCTGCTTTCCTGCGGACTCCATCCTCAAAAGCACCTGTTTTCGCTTTCGGCGACCTCCGGAGCAAAAAAGACAAACGTCCAGCTTTTGCTGCCACAGCAAAGGTGCCAGCGGGGAAAAGTGATGCTGGTTCTCACTGCCTCCTGGAACTCTTTCAAATGCCACAGACAATTTGGCCCTCTCTGCTTTCCTGCGGACTCCATCCTCAAAAGAACCTATTTTTGCTTTCGGCGCCCTCCGGAGCAAAAAAGACAAACGTCCAGCTTTTGCTGCCACAGCAAAGGTGCCAGCGGGGAAAAGTAATGCTGGTTCTCACTGCCTCCTGGAACCCTTTCAAATGCCACAGACAATTTGGCCCTCTCTGCTTTCCTGCGGACTCCATCCTCAAAAGCACCTGTTTTCGCTTTCGGCAGCGTCCGGAGCAAAAAAGACAAACGTCCAGCTTTTGCTGCCACAGCAAAGGTGCCAGCGGGGAAAAGTAATGCTGGTTCTCACTGCCTCCTGGAACCTCTTCAAATGCCCCAGACAATTTGGCCCTCTCTGCTTTCCTGTGGACTCCATCCTCAAAAGCACCTGTTTTCGCTTTCGGCAGCCTCCGGAGCAAAAAAGACAAACGTCCAGCTTTTGCTGCCACAGCAAAGGTGCCAGCGGGGAAAAGTAATGCTGGTTCTCACTGCCTCCTGGAACCCTTTCAAATGCCACAGACAATTTGGCCCTCTCTGCTTTCCTGCGGACTCCATCCTCAAAAGCACCTGTTTTCGCTTTCGGCAGCCTCCGGAGCAAAAAAGACAAACGTCCAGCTTTTGCTGCCACAGCAAAGGTGCCAGCGGGGAAAAGTAATGCTGGTTCTCACTGCCTCCTGGAACCTCTTCAAATGCCCCAGACAATTTAGCCCTCTCTGCTTTCCTGCGGACTCCATCCTCAAAAGCACCTGTTTTCGCTTTTGGCAACCTCCGGAGCAAAAAGACAAACGTCCAGCTTTTGCTGCCACAGCAAAGGTGCCAGCGGGGAAAAGTAATGCTGGTTCTCACTGCCTCCTGGAACCCTTTCAAATGCCACAGACAATTTGGCCCTCTCTGCTTTCCTGCGGACTCCATCCTCAAAAGCACCTGTTTTCGCTTTCGGCAGCCTCCGGAGCAAAAAAGACAAACGTCCAGCTTTTGCTGCCACAGCAAAGGTGCAGCGGGGAAAAGTAATGCTGGTTCTCACTGCCTCCTGGAACCCTTTCAAATGCCACAGACAATTTGGCCCTCTCTGCTTTCCTGCGGACTCCATCCTCAAAAGCACCTGTTTTCGCTTTCGGCAGCCTCCGGAGCAAAAAAGACAAACGTCCAGCTTTTGCTGCCACAGCAAAGGTGGCAGCGGGGAAAAGTAATGCTGGTTCTCACTGCCTCCTGGAACCCTTTCAAATGCCACAGACAATTTGGCCCTCTCTGCTTTTCCTGCGGACTCTATCCTCAAAAGCGCCTTTTTTCACTTTCGGCGCCCTCCGGTGGTAAAAAGACAAACGTCCAGCTTTTGCTGCCACAGCAAAGGTGCCAGCGGGGAAAAGTAATGCTGGTTCTCACTGCCTCCTGGAACTCTTTCAAATGCCACAGACAATTTGGCCCTCTCTGCTTTCCTGCGGACTCCATCCTCAAAAGCACCTATTTTCGCTTTCGGCAGCCTCCGGAGCAAAAAAGACAAACGTCCAGCTTTTGCTGCCACAGCAAAGGTGCCAGCGGGGAAAAGTGATGCTGGTTCTCACTGCCTCCTGGAACCCTTTCAAATGCCACAGACAATTTGGCCCTCTCTGCTTTCCTGCGGACTCCATCCTCAAAAGCACCTGTTTCGCTTTCGGCAGCCTCCGGAGCAAAAAAGACAAACGTCCAGCTTTTGCTGCCACAGCAAAGGTGCCAGCAGGGAAAAGTAATGCTGGTTCTCACTGCCTCCTGGAACCCTTTCAAATGCCCCAGACAATTTAGCCCTCTCTGCTTTCCTGCGGACTCAATCCTCAAAAGCGCCTTTTTCACTTTCGGCGCCCTCCGGTGGTAAAAAGACAAACGTCCAGCTTTTGCTGCCACAGCAAAGGTGCCAGCGGGGAAAAGTGATGCTGGTTCTCACTGCCTCCTGGAACTCTTTCAAATGCCACAGACAATTTGGCCCTCTCTGCTTTCCTGCGGACTCCATCCTCAAAAGCACCTGTTTTCGCTTTCGGCAGCCTCCGGAGCAAAAAAGACAAACGTCCAGCTTTTGCTGCCACAGCAAAGGTGCCAGCGGGGAAAAGTAATGCTGGTTCTCACTGCCTCCTGGAACCCTTTCAAATGCCACAGACAATTTGGCCCTCTCTGCTTTCCTGCGGACTCCATCCTCAAAAGCACCTGTTTTCGCTTTCGGCGACCTCCGGAGCAAAAAAGACAAACGTCCAGCTTTTGCTGCCACAGCAAAGGTGCCAGCGGGGAAAAGTGATGCTGGTTCTCACTGCCTCCTGGAACTCTTTCAAATGCCACAGACAATTTGGCCCTCTCTGCTTTCCTGCGGACTCCATCCTCAAAAGAACCTATTTTTGCTTTCGGCGCCCTCCGGAGCAAAAAAGACAAACGTCCAGCTTTTGCTGCCACAGCAAAGTTGCCAGCGGGGAAAAGTAATGCTGGTTCTCACTGCCTCCTGGAACCCTTTCAAATGCCACAGACAATTTGGCCCTCTCTGCTTTCCTGCGGACTCCATCCTCAAAAGCACCTGTTTTCGCTTTCGGCAGCGTCCGAGCAAAAAAGACAAACGTCCAGCTTTGCTGCCACAGCAAAGGTGCCAGCGGGGGGAAAAGTAATGCTGGTTCTCACTGCCTCCTGGAACCCTTTCAAATGCCACAGACAATTTGGCCCTGTTCTGCTTTCCTGCGGACTCCATCCTCAAAAGAACCTATTTTCCCTTTCGGCGCCCTCCGGAGCAAAAAAAGACAAACGTCCAGCTTTTGCTGCCACAGCAAAGGTGCCAGCGGGGAAAAGTAATGCTGGTTCTCACTGCCTCCTGGAACCCTTTCAAATGCCACAGACAATTTGGCCTCTCTGCTTTCCTGCGGACTCCATCCTCAAAAGAACCTATTTTCCCTTTCGGCGCCCTCCGGAGCAAAAAAGACAAACGTCCAGCTTTTGCTGCCACAGCAAAGGTGCCAGCGGGGAAAAGTAATGCTGGTTCTCACTGCCTCCTGGAACCTCTTCAAATGCCCCAGACAATTTTGGCCCTCTCTGCTTTCCTGTGGACTCCATCCTCAAAAGCACCTGTTTTCGCTTTCGGCAGCCTCCGGAGCAAAAAAGACAAACGTCCAGCTTTTGCTGCCACAGCAAAGGTGCCAGCGGGGAAAAGTAATGCTGGTTCTCACTGCCTCCTGGAACCCTTTCAAATGCCACAGACAATTTGGCCCCTCTCTGCTTTCCTGCGGACTCCATCCTCAAAAGCACCTGTTTTCGCTTTCGGCAGCCTCCGGAGCAAAAAAGACAACGTCCAGCTTTTGCTGCCACAGCAAAGGTGCCAGCGGGGAAAAGTAATGCTGGTTCTCACTGCCTCCTGGAACCTCTTCAAATGCCCCAGACAATTTAGCCCTCTCTGCTTTCCTGCGGACTCCATCCTCAAAAGCACCTGTTTTCGCTTTTGGCAACCTCCGGAGCAAAAAAGACAAACGTCCAGCTTTTGCTGCCACAGCAAAGGTGCCAGCGGGGAAAAGTAATGCTGGTTCTCACTGCCTCCTGGAACCCTTTCAAATGCCCCAGACAATTTGGCCCTCTCTGCTTTCCTGCGGACTCCATCCTCAAAAGCACCTGTTTTCGCTTTCGGCAAGCCTCCGGAGCAAAAAAGACAAACGTCCAGCTTTTGCTGCCACAGCAAAGGTGCCAGCGGGGAAAAGTAATGCTGGTTCTCACTGCCTCCTGGAACCCTTTCAAATGCCCCTGACAATTTGGCCCTCTCTGCTTTCCTGTGGACTCCATCCTCAAAAGCACCTGTTTTCGCTTTCGGCAGCCTCCGGAGCAAAAAAGACAAACGTCCAGCTTTTGCTGCCACAGCAAAGGTGGCAGCGGGGAAAAGTAATGCTGGTTCTCACTGCCTCCTGGAACCCTTTCAAATGCCACAGACAATTTGGCCCTCTCTGCTTTCCTGCGGACTCTATCCTCAAAAGCGCCTTTTTTCACTTTCGGCGCCCTCCGGTGGTAAAAAGACAAACGTCCAGCTTTTGCTGCCACAGCAAAGGTGCCAGCGGGGGAAAAGTAATGCTGGTTCTCACTGCCTCCTGGAACTCTTTCAAATGCCACAGACAATTTGGCCCTCTCTGCTTTCCTGCGGACTCCATCCTCAAAAGCACCTATTTTCGCTTTCGGCAGCCTCCGGAGCAAAAAAGACAAACGTCCAGCTTTTGCTGCCACAGCAAAGGTGTGCCAGCGGGGAAAAGTGATGCTGGTTCTCACTGCCTCCTGGAACCCTTTCAAAATGCCACAGACAATTTTGGCCCTCTCTGCTTTCCTGCGGACTCCATCCTCAAAAGCACCTGTTTTCGCTTTCGGCAGCCTCCGGAGCAAAAAAGACAAACGTCCAGCTTTTGCTGCCACAGCAAAGGTGCCAGCAGGGAAAAGTAATGCTGGTTCTCACTGCCTCCTGGAACCCTTTCAAATGCCCCAGACAATTTAGCCCTCTCTGCTTTCCTGCGGACTCAATCCTCAAAAGCGCCTTTTTTCACTTTTCGGGCGCCCTCCGGTGGTAAAAAGACAAACGTCCAGCTTTTGCTGCCACAGCAAAGGTGCCAGCGGGGGAAAAGTGATGCTGGTTCTCACTGCCTCCTGGAACTCTTTCAAATGCCACAGACAATTTGGCCCTCTCTGCTTTCCTGCGGACTCCATCCTCAAAAGCACCTGTTTTCGCTTTCAGGCAGCCTCTCGGAGCAAAAAAGACAAACGTCCCAGCTTTTGCTGCCACAGCAAAGGTGCCAGCGGGGAAAAGTAATGCTGGTTCTCACTGCCTCCTGGAACCCTTTCAAATGCCACAGACAATTTGGCCCTCTCTGCTTTCCTGCGGACTCCATCCTCAAAAGCACCTGTTTTCGCTTTCGGCGACCTCCGGAGCAAAAAGACAAACGTCCAGCTTTTGCTGCCACAGCAAAGGTGCCAGCGGGGAAAAGTGATGCTGGTTCTCACTGCCTCTCTGGAACTCTTTCAAATGCCACAGACAATTTGGCCCTCTCTGCTTTCCTGCGGACTCCATCCTCAAAAGAACCTATTTTGCTTTCGGCGCCCTCAAAGACAAACGTCCAGCTTTTGCTGCCACAGCAAAGGTGCCAGCGGGGAAAAGTAATGCTGGTTCTCACTGCCTCCTGGAACCCTTTCAAATGCCACAGACAATTTGGCCCTCTCTGCTTTCCTGCGGACTCCATCCTCAAAAGCACCTGTTTTCGCTTTCGGCAGCGTCCGGAGCAAAAAAGACAAACGTCCAGCTTTTGCTGCCACAGCAAAGGTGCCAGCGGGGAAAAGTAATGCTGGTTCTCACTGCCTCCTGGAACCCTTTCAAATGCCACAGACAATTTGGCCCTGTCTGCTTTCCTGCGGACTCCATCCTCAAAAGAACCTATTTTCCCTTTCGGCGCCCTCCGGAGCAAAAAAGACAAACGTCCAGCTTTTGCTGCCACAGCAAAGGTGCCAGCGGGGGAAAAGTAATGCTGGTTCTCACTGCCTCCTGGAACCCTTTCAAATGCCACAGACAATTTGGCCCTCTCTGCTTTCCTGCGGACTCCATCCTCAAAAGAACCTATTTTCCCTTTCGGCGCCCTCCGGAGCAAAAAAGACAAACGTCCAGCTTTTGCTGCCACAGCAAAGGTGCCAGCGGGGAAAAGTAATGCTGGTTCTCACTGCCTCCTGGAACCCTTTCAAATGCCACAGACAATTTGGCCCTCTCTGCTTTCCTGCGGACTCCATCCTCAAAAGAACCTATTTTCCCTTTCGGCGCCCTCCGGAGCAAAAAAGACAAACGGCCAGCTTTTGCTGCCACAGCAAAGGTGGCAGCGGGGAAAAGTAATGCTGGTTCTCACTGCCTCCTGGAACCCTTTCAAATGCCACAGACAATTTGGCCCTCTCTGCTTTCCTGCGGACTCTATCCTCAAAAGCGCCTTTTTTCACTTTCGGCGCCCTCCGGTGGTAAAAAGACAAACGTCCAGCTTTTGCTGCCACAGCAAAGGTGCCAGCGGGGAAAAGTAATGCTGGTTCTCACTGCCTCCTGGAACTCTTTCAAATGCCACAGACAATTTGGCCCTCTCTGCTTTCCTGCGGACTCCATCCTCAAAAGCACCTATTTTCGCTTTCGGCAGCCTCCGGAGCAAAAAAGACAAAACGTCCAGCTTTTGCTGCCACAGCAAAGGTGCCAGCGGAAAAGTAATGCTGGTTCTCACTGCCTCCTGGAACCCTTTCAAATGCCACAGACAATTTGGCCCTCTCTGCTTTCCTGCGGACTCCATCCTCAAAAGCACCTGTTTTCGCTTTCGGCAGCCTCCGGAGCAAAAAAGACAAACGTCCAGCTTTTGCTGCCACAGCAAGGTGCCAGCAGGGAAAAGTAATGCTGGTTCTCACTGCCTCCTGGAACCCTTTCAAATGCCCCAGACAATTTAGCCCTCTCTGCTTTCCTGCGGACTCAATCCTCAAAAGCGCCTTTTTTCACTTTCGGCGCCCTCCGGTGGTAAAAAGACAAACGTCCAGCTTTTGCTGCCACAGCAAAGGTGCCAGCGGGGAAAAGTGATGCTGGTTCTCACTGCCTCCTGGAACTCTTTCAAATGCCACAGACAATTTGGCCCTCTCTGCTTTCCTGCGGACTCCATCCTCAAAAGCACCTGTTTTCGCTTTCGGCAGCCTCCGGAGCAAAAAAGACAAACGTCCAGCTTTTGCTGCCACAGCAAAGGTGCCAGCGGGGAAAAGTAATGCTGGTTCTCACTGCCTCCTGGAACCCTTTCAAATGCCACAGACAATTTGGCCCTCTCTGCTTTCCTGCGGACTCCATCCTCAAAAGCACCTGTTTTCGCTTTCGGCGACCTCCGGAGCAAAAAAGACAAACGTCCAGCTTTTGCTGCCACAGCAAAGGTGCCAGCGGGGAAAAGTGATGCTGGTTCTCACTGCCTCCTGGAACTCTTTCAAATGCCACAGACAATTTGGCCCTCTCTGCTTTCCTGCGGACTCCATCCTCAAAAGAACCTATTTTTGCTTTCGGCGCCCTCCGGAGCAAAAAAGACAAACGTCCAGCTTTTGCTGCCACAGCAAAGGTGCCAGCGGGGAAAAGTAATGCTGGTTCTCACTGCCTCCTGGAACCCTTTCAAATGCCACAGACAATTTGGCCCTCTCTGCTTTCCTGCGGACTCCATCCTCAAAAGCACCTGTTTTCGCTTTCGGCAGCGTCCGGAGCAAAAAAGACAAACGTCCAGCTTTTGCTGCCACAGCAAAGGTGCCAGCGGGGAAAAGTAATGCTGGTTCTCACTGCCTCCTGGAACCTCTTCAAATGCCCCAGACAATTTGGCCCTCTCTGCTTTCCTGTGGACTCCATCCTCAAAAGCACCTGTTTTCGCTTTCGGCAGCCTCCGGAGCAAAAAAGACAAACGTCCAGCTTTTGCTGCCACAGCAAAGGTGCCAGCGGGGAAAAGTAATGCTGGTTCTCACTGCCTCCTGGAACCCTTTCAAATGCCACAGACAATTTGGCCCTCTCTGCTTTCCTGCGGACTCCATCCTCAAAAGCACCTGTTTTCGCTTTCGGCAGCCTCCGGAGCAAAAAAGACAAACGTCCAGCTTTTGCTGCCACAGCAAAGGTGCCAGCGGGGAAAAGTAATGCTGGTTCTCACTGCCTCCTGGAACCTCTTCAAATGCCCCAGACAATTTAGCCCTCTCTGCTTTCCTGCGGACTCCATCCTCAAAAGCACCTGTTTTCGCTTTTGGCAACCTCCGGAGCAAAAAAGACAAACGTCCAGCTTTTGCTGCCACAGCAAAGGTGCCAGCGGGGAAAAGTAATGCTGGTTCTCACTGCCTCCTGGAACCCTTTCAAATGCCACAGACAATTTGGCCCTCTCTGCTTTCCTGCGGACTCCATCCTCAAAAGCACCTGTTTTCGCTTTCGGCAGCCTCCGGAGCAAAAAAGACAAACGTCCAGCTTTTGCTGCCACAGCAAAGGTGCCAGCGGGGAAAAGTAATGCTGGTTCTCACTGCCTCCTGGAACCCTTTCAAATGCCCCTGACAATTTGGCCCTCTCTGCTTTCCTGTGGACTCCATCCTCAAAAGCACCTGTTTTCGCTTTCGGCAGCCTCCGGAGCAAAAAAGACAAACGGCCAGCTTTTGCTGCCACAGCAAAGGTGGCAGCGGGGAAAAGTAATGCTGGTTCTCACTGCCTCCTGGAACCCTTTCAAATGCCACAGACAATTTGGCCCTCTCTGCTTTCCTGCGGACTCTATCCTCAAAAGCGCCTTTTTTCACTTTCGGCGCCCTCCGGTGGTAAAAAGACAAACGTCCAGCTTTTGCTGCCACAGCAAAGGTGCCAGCGGGGAAAAGTAATGCTGGTTCTCACTGCCTCCTGGAACTCTTTCAAATGCCACAGACAATTTGGCCCTCTCTGCTTTCCTGCGGACTCCATCCTCAAAAGCACCTATTTTCGCTTTCGGCAGCCTCCGGAGCAAAAAAGACAAACGTCCAGCTTTTGCTGCCACAGCAAAGGTGCCAGCGGGGAAAAGTGATGCTGGTTCTCACTGCCTCCTGGAACCCTTTCAAATGCCACAGACAATTTGGCCCTCTCTGCTTTCCTGCGGACTCCATCCTCAAAAGCACCTGTTTTCGCTTTCGGCAGCCTCCGGAGCAAAAAAGACAAACGTCCAGCTTTTGCTGCCACAGCAAAGGTGCCAGCAGGGAAAAGTAATGCTGGTTCTCACTGCCTCCTGGAACCCTTTCAAATGCCCCAGACAATTTAGCCCTCTCTGCTTTCCTGCGGACTCAATCCTCAAAAGCGCCTTTTTTCACTTTCGGCGCCCTCCGGTGGTAAAAAGACAAACGTCCAGCTTTTGCTGCCACAGCAAAGGTGCCAGCGGGGAAAAGTGATGCTGGTTCTCACTGCCTCCTGGAACTCTTTCAAATGCCACAGACAATTTGGCCCTCTCTGCTTTCCTGCGGACTCCATCCTCAAAAGCACCTGTTTTCGCTTTCGGCAGCCTCCGGAGCAAAAAAGACAAACGTCCAGCTTTTGCTGCCACAGCAAAGGTGCCAGCGGGGAAAAGTAATGCTGGTTCTCACTGCCTCCTGGAACCCTTTCAAATGCCACAGACAATTTGGCCCTCTCTGCTTTCCTGCGGACTCCATCCTCAAAAGCACCTGTTTTCGCTTTCGGCGACCTCCGGAGCAAAAAAGACAAACGTCCAGCTTTTGCTGCCACAGCAAAGGTGCCAGCGGGGAAAAGTGATGCTGGTTCTCACTGCCTCCTGGAACTCTTTCAAATGCCACAGACAATTTGGCCCTCTCTGCTTTCCTGCGGACTCCATCCTCAAAAGAACCTATTTTTGCTTTCGGCGCCCTCCGGAGCAAAAAAGACAAACGTCCAGCTTTTGCTGCCACAGCAAAGGTGCCAGCGGGGAAAAGTAATGCTGGTTCTCACTGCCTCCTGGAACCCTTTCAAATGCCACAGACAATTTGGCCCTCTCTGCTTTCCTGCGGACTCCATCCTCAAAAGCACCTGTTTTCGCTTTCGGCAGCGTCCGGAGCAAAAAAGACAAACGTCCAGCTTTTGCTGCCACAGCAAAGGTGCCAGCGGGGAAAAGTAATGCTGGTTCTCACTGCCTCCTGGAACCCTTTCAAATGCCACAGACAATTTGGCCCTGTCTGCTTTCCTGCGGACTCCATCCTCAAAAGAACCTATTTTCCCTTTCGGCGCCCTCCGGAGCAAAAAAGACAAACGTCCAGCTTTTGCTGCCACAGCAAAGGTGCCAGCGGGGAAAAGTAATGCTGGTTCTCACTGCCTCCTGGAACCCTTTCAAATGCCACAGACAATTTGGCCCTCTCTGCTTTCCTGCGGACTCCATCCTCAAAAGAACCTATTTTCCCTTTCGGCGCCCTCCGGAGCAAAAAAGACAAACGTCCAGCTTTTGCTGCCACAGCAAAGGTGCCAGCGGGGAAAAGTAATGCTGGTTCTCACTGCCTCCTGGAACCCTTTCAAATGCCACAGACAATTTGGCCCTCTCTGCTTTCCTGCGGACTCCATCCTCAAAAGAACCTATTTTCCCTTTCGGCGCCCTCCGGAGCAAAAAAGACAAACGTCCAGCTTTTGCTGCCACAGCAAAGGTGCCAGCGGGGAAAAGTAATGCTGGTTCTCACTGCCTCCTGGAACCCTTTCAAATGCCACAGACAATTTGGCCCTCTCTGCTTTCCTGCGGACTCCATCCTCAAAAGCACCTGTTTTCGCTTTCGGCAGCCTCCGGAGCAAAAAAGACAAACGTCCAGCTTTTGCTGCCACAGCAAAGGTGCCAGCGGGGAAAAGTAATGCTGGTTCTCACTGCCTCCTGGAACCCTTTCAAATGCCACAGACAATTTGGCCCTCTCTGCTTTCCTGCGGACTCCATCCTCAAAAGCAGCTGTTTTCGCTTTCGGCAGCCTCCGGAGCAAAAAAGACAAACGTCCAGCTTTTGCTGCCACAGCTAAGGTGCCAGCGGGGAAAAGTAATGCTGGTTCTCACTGCCTCCTGGAACCCTTTCAAATGCCACAGACAATTTGGCCCTCTCTGCTTTCCTGCGGACTCCATCCTCAAAAGCAGCTGTTTTCGCTTTCGGCAGCCTCCGGAGCAAAAAAGACAAACGTCCAGCTTTTGCTGCCACAGCAAAGGTGCCAGCGGGGAAAAGTAATGCTGGTTCTCACTGCCTCCTGGAACCCTTTCAAATGCCACAGACAATTTGGCCCTCTCTGCTTTCCTGCGGACTCCATCCTCAAAAGAACCTGTTTTCGCTTTCGGCAGCCTCCGGAGCAAAAAAGACAAACGTCCAGCTTTTGCTGCCACAGCAAAGGTGCCAGCGGGGAAAAGTAATGCTGGTTCTCACTGCCTCCTGGAACCTCTTCAAATGCCACAGACAATTTGGCCCTCTCTGCTTTCCTGCGGACTCCATCCTCAAAAGCACCTGTTTTCGCTTTCGGCAGCCTCCGGAGCAAAAAAGACAAACGTCCAGCTTTTGCTGCCACAGCAAAGGTGCCAGCGGGGAAAAGTAATGCTGGTTCTCACTGCCTCCTGG
This sequence comes from Vanellus vanellus, assembly GCF_965231255.1. Taxonomy (NCBI): domain Eukaryota; kingdom Metazoa; phylum Chordata; class Aves; order Charadriiformes; family Charadriidae; genus Vanellus; species Vanellus vanellus. Next base: position 13,443 of record NW_028128197.1, read on the forward strand.
AACCCTTTCAAATGCCACAGACAATTTGGCCCTCTCTGCTTTCCTGCGGACTCCATCCTCAAAAGCACCTGTTTTCGCTTTCGGCAGCGTCCGGAGCAAAAAAGACAAACGTCCAGCTTTTGCTGCCACAGCAAAGGTGCCAGCGGGGAAAAGTAATGCTGGTTCTCACTGCCTCCTGGAACCCTTTCAAATGCCACAGACAATTTGGCCCTCTCTGCTTTCCTGCGGACTCCATCCTCAAAAGAACCTGTTTTCGCTTTCGGCAGCCTCCGGAGCAAAAAAGACAAACGTCCAGCTTTTGCTGCCACAGCAAAGGTGCCAGCGGGGAAAAGTAATGCTGGTTCTCACTGCCTCCTGGAACCCTTTCAAATGCCACAGACAATTTGGCCCTCTCTGCTTTCCTGCGGACTCCATCCTCAAAAGCAGCTGTTTTCGCTTTCGGCAGCCTCCGGAGCAAAAAAGACAAACGTCCAGCTTTTGCTGCCACAGCAAAGGTGGCAGCGGGGAAAAGTAATGCTGGTTCTCACTGCCTCCTGGAACCCTTTCAAATGCCACAGACAATTTGGCCCTCTCTGCTTTCCTGCGGACTCCATCCTCAAAAGCACCTGTTTTCGCTTTCGGCAGCCTCCGGAGCAAAAAAGACAAACGTCCAGCTTTTGCTGCCACAGCAAAGGTGCCAGCGGGGAAAAGTAATGCTGGTTCTCACTGCCTCCTGGAACCTCTTCAAATGCCCCAGACAATTTGGCCCTCTCTGCTTTCCTGCGGACTCCATCCTCAAAAGCACCTGTTTTCGCTTTCGGCAGCCTCCGGAGCAAAAAAGACAAACGTCCAGCTTTTGCTGCCACAGCAAAGGTGGCAGCGGGGAAAAGTAATGCTGGTTCTCACTGCCTCCTGGAACCCTTTCAAATGCCACAGACAATTTGGCCCTCTCTGCTTTCCTGCGGACTCCATCCTCAAAAGAACCTATTTTCCCTTTCGGCGCCCTCCGGAGCAAAAAAGACAAACGTCCAGCTTTTGCTGCCACAGCAAAGGTGCCAGCGGGGAAAAGTAATGCTGGTTCTCACTGCCTCCTGGAACCCTTTCAAATGCCCCTGACAATTTGGCCCTCTCTGCTTTCCTGCGGACTCTATCCTCAAAAGCGCCTTTTTTCACTTTCGGCGCCCTCCGGTGGTAAAAAGACAAACGTCCAGCTTTTGCTGCCACAGCAAAGGTGCCAGCGGGGAAAAGTAATGCTCGTTCTCACTGCCTCCTGGAACTCTTTCAAATGCCACAGACAATTTGGCCCTCTCTGCTTTCCTGCGGACTCCATCCTCAAAAGCACCTGTTTTCGCTTTCGGCAGCCTCCGGAGCAAAAAAGACAAACGTCCAGCTTTTGCTGCCACAGCAAAGGTGCCAGCGGGGAAAAGTAATGCTGGTTCTCACTGCCTCCTGGAACCCTTTCAAATGCCACAGACAATTTGGCCCTCTCTGCTTTCCTGCGGACTCCATCCTCAAAAGAACCTATTTTTGCTTTCGGCGCCCTCCGGAGCAAAAAAGACAAACGTCCAGCTTTTGCTGCCACAGCAAAGGTGCCAGCAGGGAAAAGTAATGCTGGTTCTCACTGCCTCCTGGAACTCCTTCAAATGCCACAAACAATTTGGCCCTCTGTGCTTTCCTGTGGACTCCATCCTCAAAAGCACCTGTTTTCGCTTTCGGCAGCCTCCGGAGCAAAAAAGACAAACGTCCAGCTTTTGCTGCCACAGCAAAGGTGCCAGCGGGGAAAAGTAATGCTGGTTCTCACTGCCTCCTGGAACCCTTTCAAATGCCCCAGACAATTTAGCCCTCTCTGCTTTCCTGCGGACTCCATCCTCAAAAGAACCTATTTTCCCTTTCGGCGCCCTCCGGAGCAAAAAAGACAAACGTCCAGCTTTTGCTGCCACAGCAAAGGTGCCAGCGGGGAAAAGTAATGCTGGTTCTCACTGCCTCCTGGAACCCTTTCAAATGCCACAGACAATTTGGCCCTCTCTGCTTTCCTGCGGACTCCATCCTCAAAAGCACCTGTTTTCGCTTTCGGCAGCCTCCGGAGCAAAAAAGACAAACGTCCAGCTTTTGCTGCCACAGCAAAGGTGCCAGCGGGGAAAAGTAATGCTGGTTCTCACTGCCTCCTGGAACCCTTTCAAATGCCACAGACAATTTGGCCCTCTCTGCTTTCCTGCGGACTCCATCCTCAAAAGCAGCTGTTTTCGCTTTCGGCAGCCTCCGGAGCAAAAAAGACAAACGTCCAGCTTTTGCTGCCACAGCAAAGGTGCCAGCGGGGAAAAGTAATGCTGGTTCTCACTGCCTCCTGGAACCTGTTCAAATGCCCCAGACAATTTGGCCCTCTCTGCTTTCCTGCGGACTCCATCCTCAAAAGCACCTGTTTTCGCTTTCGGCAGCCTCCGGAGCAAAAAAGACAAACGTCCAGCTTTTGCTGCCACAGCAAAGGTGCCAGCGGGGAAAAGTGATGCTGGTTCTCACTGCCTCCTGGAACCCTTTCAAATGCCCCTGACAATTTGGCCCTCTCTGCTTTCCTGCGGACTCCATCCTCAAAAGCACCTGTTTTCGCTTTCGGCAGCCTCCGGAGCAAAAAAGACAAACGTCCAGCTTTTGCTGCCACAGCAAAGGTGCCAGCGGGGAAAAGTAATGCTGGTTCTCACTGCCTCCTGGAACCCTTTCAAATGCCACAGACAATTTGGCCCTCTCTGCTTTCCTGCGGACTCCATCCTCAAAAGCACCTGTTTTCGCTTTCGGCAGCCTCCGGAGCAAAAAAGACAAACGTCCAGCTTTTGCTGCAACAGCAAAGGTGCCAGCGGGGAAAAGTAATGCTGGTTCTCACTGCCTCCTGGAACCCTTTCAAATGCCACAGACAATTTGGCCCTCTCTGCTTTCCTGCGGACTCCATCCTCAAAAGCACCTATTTTTGCTTTCGGCGCCCTCCGGAGCAAAAAAGACAAACGTCCAGCTTTTGCTGCCACAGCAAAGGTACCAGCGGGGAAAAGTAATGCTGGTTCTCACTGCCTCCTGGAACCTCTTCAAATGCCACAGACAATTTGGCCCTCTCTGCTTTCCTGCGGACTCCATCCTCAAAAGCACCTGTTTTCACTTTCGGCAGCCTCCGGAGCAAAAAAGACAAACGTCCAGCTTTTGCTGCCACAGCAAAGGTGCCAGCGGGGAAAAGTAATGCTGGTTCTCACTGCCTCCTGGAACCCTTTCAAATGCCACAGACAATTTGGCCCTCTCTGCTTTCCTGCGGACTCCATCCTCAAAAGCACCTGTTTTCGCTTTCGGCAGCCTCCATTGCAAAAAATACAAACGTCCAGCTTTTGCTGCCACAGCAAAGGTGCCAGCGGGGAAAAGTAATGCTGGTTCTCACTGCCTCCTGGAACCCTTTCAAATGCCACAGACAATTTGGCCCTCTCTGCTTTCCTGCGGACTCCATCCTCAAAAGAACCTGTTTTCGCTTTCGGCAGCCTCCGGAGCAAAAAAGACAAACGTCCAGCTTTTGCTGCCACAGCAAAGGTGCCAGCGGGGAAAAGTAATGCTGGTTCTCACTGCCTCCTGGAACCCTTTCAAATGCCACAGACAATTTGGCCCTCTCTGCTTTCCTGCGGACTCCATCCTCAAAAGCAGCTGTTTTCGCTTTCGGCAGCCTCCGGAGCAAAAAAGACAAACGTCCAGCTTTTGCTGCCACAGCAAAGGTGGCAGCGGGGAAAAGTAATGCTGGTTCTCACTGCCTCCTGGAACCCTTTCAAATGCCACAGACAATTTGGCCCTCTCTGCTTTCCTGCGGACTCCATCCTCAAAAGCACCTGTTTTCGCTTTCGGCAGCCTCCGGAGCAAAAAAGACAAACGTCCAGCTTTTGCTGCCACAGCAAAGGTGCCAGCGGGGAAAAGTAATGCTGGTTCTCACTGCCTCCTGGAACCTCTTCAAATGCCCCAGACAATTTGGCCCTCTCTGCTTTCCTGCGGACTCCATCCTCAAAAGCACCTGTTTTCGCTTTCGGCAGCCTCCGGAGCAAAAAAGACAAACGTCCAGCTTTTGCTGCCACAGCAAAGGTGGCAGCGGGGAAAAGTAATGCTGGTTCTCACTGCCTCCTGGAACCCTTTCAAATGCCACAGACAATTTGGCCCTCTCTGCTTTCCTGCGGACTCCATCCTCAAAAGAACCTATTTTCCCTTTCGGCGCCCTCCGGAGCAAAAAAGACAAACGTCCAGCTTTTGCTGCCACAGCAAAGGTGCCAGCGGGGAAAAGTAATGCTGGTTCTCACTGCCTCCTGGAACCCTTTCAAATGCCCCTGACAATTTGGCCCTCTCTGCTTTCCTGCGGACTCTATCCTCAAAAGCGCCTTTTTTCACTTTCGGCGCCCTCCGGTGGTAAAAAGACAAACGTCCAGCTTTTGCTGCCACAGCAAAGGTGCCAGCGGGGAAAAGTAATGCTCGTTCTCACTGCCTCCTGGAACTCTTTCAAATGCCACAGACAATTTGGCCCTCTCTGCTTTCCTGCGGACTCCATCCTCAAAAGCACCTGTTTTCGCTTTCGGCAGCCTCCGGAGCAAAAAAGACAAACGTCCAGCTTTTGCTGCCACAGCAAAGGTGCCAGCGGGGAAAAGTAATGCTGGTTCTCACTGCCTCCTGGAACCCTTTCAAATGCCACAGACAATTTGGCCCTCTCTGCTTTCCTGCGGACTCCATCCTCAAAAGAACCTATTTTTGCTTTCGGCGCCCTCCGGAGCAAAAAAGACAAACGTCCAGCTTTTGCTGCCACAGCAAAGGTGCCAGCAGGGAAAAGTAATGCTGGTTCTCACTGCCTCCTGGAACTCCTTCAAATGCCACAAACAATTTGGCCCTCTGTGCTTTCCTGTGGACTCCATCCTCAAAAGCACCTGTTTTCGCTTTCGGCAGCCTCCGGAGCAAAAAAGACAAACGTCCAGCTTTTGCTGCCACAGCAAAGGTGCCAGCGGGGAAAAGTAATGCTGGTTCTCACTGCCTCCTGGAACCCTTTCAAATGCCCCAGACAATTTAGCCCTCTCTGCTTTCCTGCGGACTCCATCCTCAAAAGAACCTATTTTCGCTTTCGGCGCCCTCCGGAGCAAAAAAGACAAACGTCCAGCTTTTGCTGCCACAGCAAAGGTGCCAGCGGGGAAAAGTAATGCTGGTTCTCACTGCCTCCTGGAACCCTTTCAAATGCCACAGACAATTTGGCCCTCTCTGCTTTCCTGCGGACTCCATCCTCAAAAGCACCTGTTTTCGCTTTCGGCAGCCTCCGGAGCAAAAAAGACAAACGTCCAGCTTTTGCTGCCACAGCAAAGGTGCCAGCGGGGAAAAGTAATGCTGGTTCTCACTGCCTCCTGGAACCCTTTCAAATGCCACAGACAATTTGGCCCTCTCTGCTTTCCTGCGGACTCCATCCTCAAAAGCAGCTGTTTTCGCTTTCGGCAGCCTCCGGAGCAAAAAAGACAAACGTCCAGCTTTTGCTGCCACAGCAAAGGTGCCAGCGGGGAAAAGTAATGCTGGTTCTCACTGCCTCCTGGAACCTGTTCAAATGCCCCAGACAATTTGGCCCTCTCTGCTTTCCTGCGGACTCCATCCTCAAAAGCACCTGTTTTCGCTTTCGGCAGCCTCCGGAGCAAAAAAGACAAACGTCCAGCTTTTGCTGCCACAGCAAAGGTGCCAGCGGGGAAAAGTGATGCTGGTTCTCACTGCCTCCTGGAACCCTTTCAAATGCCCCTGACAATTTGGCCCTCTCTGCTTTCCTGCGGACTCCATCCTCAAAAGCACCTGTTTTCGCTTTCGGCAGCCTCCGGAGCAAAAAAGACAAACGTCCAGCTTTTGCTGCCACAGCAAAGGTGCCAGCGGGGAAAAGTAATGCTGGTTCTCACTGCCTCCTGGAACCCTTTCAAATGCCACAGACAATTTGGCCCTCTCTGCTTTCCTGCGGACTCCATCCTCAAAAGCACCTGTTTTCGCTTTCGGCAGCCTCCGGAGCAAAAAAGACAAACGTCCAGCTTTTGCTGCAACAGCAAAGGTGCCAGCGGGGAAAAGTAATGCTGGTTCTCACTGCCTCCTGGAACCCTTTCAAATGCCACAGACAATTTGGCCCTCTCTGCTTTCCTGCGGACTCCATCCTCAAAAGCACCTATTTTTGCTTTCGGCGCCCTCCGGAGCAAAAAAGACAAACGTCCAGCTTTTGCTGCCACAGCAAAGGTACCAGCGGGGAAAAGTAATGCTGGTTCTCACTGCCTCCTGGAACCTCTTCAAATGCCACAGACAATTTGGCCCTCTCTGCTTTCCTGCGGACTCCATCCTCAAAAGCACCTGTTTTCACTTTCGGCAGCCTCCGGAGCAAAAAAGACAAACGTCCAGCTTTTGCTGCCACAGCAAAGGTGCCAGCGGGGAAAAGTAATGCTGGTTCTCACTGCCTCCTGGAACCCTTTCAAATGCCACAGACAATTTGGCCCTCTCTGCTTTCCTGCGGACTCCATCCTCAAAAGCACCTGTTTTCGCTTTCGGCAGCCTCCATTGCAAAAAATACAAACGTCCAGCTTTTGCTGCCACAGCAAAGGTGCCAGCGGGGAAAAGTAATGCTGGTTCTCACTGCCTCCTGGAACCCTTTCAAATGCCACAGACAATTTGGCCCTCTCTGCTTTCCTGCGGACTCCATCCTCAAAAGCACCTGTTTTCGCTTTCGGCAGCGTCCGGAGCAAAAAAGACAAACGTCCAGCTTTTGCTGCCACAGCAAAGGTGCCAGCGGGGAAAAGTAATGCTGGTTCTCACTGCCTCCTGGAACCTCTTCAAATGCCCCAGGCAATTTGGCCCTCTCTGCTTTCCTGCGGACTCCATCCTCAAAAGCACCTGTTTTCACTTTCGGCAGCCTCCGGAGCAAAAAAGACAAACGTCCAGCTTTTGCTGCCACAGCAAAGGTGCCAGCGGGGAAAAGTAATGCTGGTTCTCACTGCCTCCTGGAACTCTTTCAAATGCCACAGACAATTTGGCCCTCTCTGCTTTCCTGCGGACTCCATCCTCAAAAGAACCTATTTTCCCTTTCGGCGCCCTCCGGAGCAAAAAAGACAAACGTCCAGCTTTTGCTGCCACAGCAAAGGTGCCAGCGGGGAAAAGTAATGCTGGTTCTCACTGCCTCCTGGAACCCTTTCAAATGCCACAGACAATTTGGCCCTCTCTGCTTTCCTGCGGACTCCATCCTCAAAAGCACCTGTTTTCGCTTTCGGCAGCCTCCGGAGCAAAAAAGACAAACGTCCAGCTTTTGCTGCCACAGCAAAGGTGCCAGCGGGGAAAAGTAATGCTGGTTCTCACTGCCTCCTGGAACCTGTTCAAATGCCCCAGACAATTTGGCCCTCTCTGCTTTCCTGCGGACTCCATCCTCAAAAGCACCTGTTTTCGCTTTCGGCAGCGTCCGGAGCAAAAAAGACAAACGTCCAGCTTTTGCTGCCACAGCAAAGGTGCCAGCGGGGAAAAGTAATGCTGGTTCTCACTGCCTCCTGGAACCTCTTCAAATGCCCCAGACAATTTGGCCCTCTCTGCTTTCCTGTGGACTCCATCCTCAAAAGCACCTGTTTTCGCTTTCGGCAGCCTCCGGAGCAAAAAAGACAAACGTCCAGCTTTTGCTGCCACAGCAAAGGTGCCAGCGGGGAAAAGTAATGCTGGTTCTCACTGCCTCCTGGAACCCTTTCAAATGCCACAGACAATTTGGCCCTCTCTGCTTTCCTGCGGACTCCATCCTCAAAAGCACCTGTTTTCGCTTTCGGCAGCGTCCGGAGCAAAAAAGACAAACGTCCAGCTTTTGCTGCCACAGCAAAGGTGCCAGCGGGGAAAAGTAATGCTGGTTCTCACTGCCTCCTGGAACCCTTTCAAATGCCACAGACAATTTGGCCCTCTCTGCTTTCCTGCAGACTCCATCCTCAAAAGAACCTATTTTCCCTTTCGGCGCCCTCCGGAGCAAAAAAGACAAACGTCCAGCTTTTGCTGCCACAGCAAAGGTGCCAGCGGGGAAAAGTAATGCTGGTTCTCACTGCCTCCTGGAACCCTTTCAAATGCCACAGACAATTTGGCCCTCTCTGCTTTCCTGCGGACTCCATCCTCAAAAGCAGCTGTTTTCGCTTTCGGCAGCCTCCGGAGCAAAAAAGACAAACGTCCAGCTTTTGCTGCCACAGCTAAGGTGCCAGCGGGGAAAAGTAATGCTGGTTCTCACTGCCTCCTGGAACCTCTTCAAATGCCCCAGACAATTTGGCCCTCTCTGCTTTCCTGCGGACTCCATCCTCAAAAGCAGCTGTTTTCGCTTTCGGCGCCCTCCGGAGCAAAAAAGACAAACGTCCAGCTTTTGCTGCCACAGCAAAGGTGCCAGCGGGGAAAAGTAATGCTGGTTCTCACTGCCTCCTGGAACCCTTTCAAATGCCCCAGAAAATTTGGCCCTCTCTGCTTTCCTGCGGACTCCATCCTCAAAAGAACCTGTTTTCGCTTTCGGCAGCCTCCGGAGCAAAAAAGACAAACGTCCAGCTTTTGCTGCCACAGCAAAGGTGCCAGCGGGGAAAAGTAATGCTGGTTCTCACTGCCTCCTGGAACCTCTTCAAATGCCACAGACAATTTGGCCCTCTCTGCTTTCCTGCGGACTCCATCCTCAAAAGCACCTGTTTTCGCTTTCGGCAGCCTCCGGAGCAAAAAAGACAAACGTCCAGCTTTTGCTGCCACAGCAAAGGTGCCAGCGGGGAAAAGTAATGCTGGTTCTCACTGCCTCCTGGAACCCTTTCAAATGCCACAGACAATTTGGCCCTCTCTGCTTTCCTGCGGACTCCATCCTCAAAAGCACCTGTTTTCGCTTTCGGCAGCGTCCGGAGCAAAAAAGACAAACGTCCAGCTTTTGCTGCCACAGCAAAGGTGCCAGCGGGGAAAAGTAATGCTGGTTCTCACTGCCTCCTGGAACCCTTTCAAATGCCACAGACAATTTGGCCCTCTCTGCTTTCCTGCGGACTCCATCCTCAAAAGAACCTGTTTTCGCTTTCGGCAGCCTCCGGAGCAAAAAAGACAAACGTCCAGCTTTTGCTGCCACAGCAAAGGTGCCAGCGGGGAAAAGTAATGCTGGTTCTCACTGCCTCCTGGAACCCTTTCAAATGCCACAGACAATTTGGCCCTCTCTGCTTTCCTGCGGACTCCATCCTCAAAAGCAGCTGTTTTCGCTTTCGGCAGCCTCCGGAGCAAAAAAGACAAACGTCCAGCTTTTGCTGCCACAGCAAAGGTGCCAGCGGGGAAAAGTAATGCTGGTTCTCACTGCCTCCTGGAACCCTTTCAAATGCCACAGACAATTTGGCCCTCTCTGCTTTCCTGCGGACTCCATCCTCAAAAGAACCTGTTTTCGCTTTCGGCAGCCTCCGGAGCAAAAAAGACAAACGTCCAGCTTTTGCTGCCACAGCAAAGGTGCCAGCGGGGAAAAGTAATGCTGGTTCTCACTGCCTCCTGGAACCTCTTCAAATGCCCCAGACAATTTGGCCCTCTCTGCTTTCCTGCGGACTCCATCCTCAAAAGCACCTGTTTTCGCTTTCGGCAGCCTCCGGAGCAAAAAAGACAAACGTCCAGCTTTTGCTGCCACAGCAAAGGTGGCAGCGGGGAAAAGTAATGCTGGTTCTCACTGCCTCCTGGAACCCTTTCAAATGCCACAGACAATTTGGCCCTCTCTGCTTTCCTGCGGACTCCATCCTCAAAAGCACCTGTTTTCGCTTTCGGCAGCGTCCGGAGCAAAAAAGACAAACGTCCAGCTTTTGCTGCCACAGCAAAGGTGCCAGCGGGGAAAAGTAATGCTGGTTCTCACTGCCTCCTGGAACCTCTTCAAATGCCCCAGACAATTTGGCCCTCTCTGCTTTCCTGCGGACTCCATCCTCAAAAGCACCTGTTTTCACTTTCGGCAGCCTCCGGAGCAAAAAAGACAAACGTCCAGCTTTTGCTGCCACAGCAAAGGTGCCAGCGGGGAAAAGTAATGCTGGTTCTCACTGCCTCCTGGAACTCTTTCAAATGCCACAGACAATTTGGCCCTCTCTGCTTTCCTGCGGACTCCATCCTCAAAAGCAGCTGTTTTCGCTTTCGGCAGCCTCCGGAGCAAAAAAGACAAACGTCCAGCTTTTGCTGCCACAGCTAAGGTGCCAGCGGGGAAAAGTAATGCTGGTTCTCACTGCCTCCTGGAACCCTTTCAAATGCCACAGACAATTTGGCCCTCTCTGCTTTCCTGCGGACTCCATCCTCAAAAGCAGCTGTTTTCGCTTTCGGCGCCCTCCGGAGCAAAAAAGACAAACGTCCAGCTTTTGCTGCCACAGCAAAGGTGCCAGCGGGGAAAAGTAATGCTGGTTCTCACTGCCTCCTGGAACCCTTTCAAATGCCCCAGAAAATTTGGCCCTCTCTGCTTTCCTGCGGACTCCATCCTCAAAAGAACCTGTTTTCGCTTTCGGCAGCCTCCGGAGCAAAAAAGACAAACGTCCAGCTTTTGCTGCCACAGCAAAGGTGCCAGCGGGGAAAAGTAATGCTGGTTCTCACTGCCTCCTGGAACCTCTTCAAATGCCACAGACAATTTGGCCCTCTCTGCTTTCCTGCGGACTCCATCCTCAAAAGCACCTGTTTTCGCTTTCGGCAGCCTCCGGAGCAAAAAAGACAAACGTCCAGCTTTTGCTGCCACAGCAAAGGTGCCAGCGGGGAAAAGTAATGCTGGTTCTCACTGCCTCCTGGAACCCTTTCAAATGCCACAGACAATTTGGCCCTCTCTGCTTTCCTGCGGACTCCATCCTCAAAAGCACCTGTTTTCGCTTTCGGCAGCGTCCGGAGCAAAAAAGACAAACGTCCAGCTTTTGCTGCCACAGCAAAGGTGCCAGCGGGGAAAAGTAATGCTGGTTCTCACTGCCTCCTGGAACCCTTTCAAATGCCACAGACAATTTGGCCCTCTCTGCTTTCCTGCGGACTCCATCCTCAAAAGAACCTGTTTTCGCTTTCGGCAGCCTCCGGAGCAAAAAAGACAAACGTCCAGCTTTTGCTGCCACAGCAAAGGTGCCAGCGGGGAAAAGTAATGCTGGTTCTCACTGCCTCCTGGAACCCTTTCAAATGCCACAGACAATTTGGCCCTCTCTGCTTTCCTGCGGACTCCATCCTCAAAAGCAGCTGTTTTCGCTTTCGGCAGCCTCCGGAGCAAAAAAGACAAACGTCCAGCTTTTGCTGCCACAGCAAAGGTGCCAGCGGGGAAAAGTAATGCTGGTTCTCACTGCCTCCTGGAACCCTTTCAAATGCCACAGACAATTTGGCCCTCTCTGCTTTCCTGCGGACTCCATCCTCAAAAGAACCTGTTTTCGCTTTCGGCAGCCTCCGGAGCAAAAAAGACAAACGTCCAGCTTTTGCTGCCACAGCAAAGGTGCCAGCGGGGAAAAGTAATGCTGGTTCTCACTGCCTCCTGGAACCTCTTCAAATGCCCCAGACAATTTGGCCCTCTCTGCTTTCCTGCGGACTCCATCCTCAAAAGCACCTGTTTTCGCTTTCGGCAGCCTCCGGAGCAAAAAAGACAAACGTCCAGCTTTTGCTGCCACAGCAAAGGTGGCAGCGGGGAAAAGTAATGCTGGTTCTCACTGCCTCCTGGAACCCTTTCAAATGCCACAGACAATTTGGCCCTCTCTGCTTTCCTGCGGACTCCATCCTCAAAAGCACCTGTTTTCGCTTTCGGCAGCCTCCGGAGCAAAAAAGACAAACGTCCAGCTTTTGCTGCCACAGCAAAGGTGCCAGCGGGGAAAAGTAATGCTGGTTCTCACTGCCTCCTGGAACCCTTTCAAATGCCCCTGACAATTTGGCCCTCTCTGCTTTCCTGCGGAATCTATCCTCAAAAGCGCCTTTTTTCACTTTCGGCGCCCTCCGGTGGTAAAAAGACAAACGTCCAGCTTTTGCTGCCACAGCAAAGGTGCCAGCGGGGAAAAGTAATGCTCGTTCTCACTGCCTCCTGGAACTCTTTCAAATGCCACAGACAATTTGGCCCTCTCTGCTTTCCTGCGGACTCCATCCTCAAAAGCACCTATTTTCGCTTTCGGCAGCCTCCGGAGCAAAAAAGACAAACGTCCAGCTTTTGCTGCCACAGCAAAGGTGCCAGCGGGGAAAAGTAATGCTGGTTCTCACTGCCTCCTGGAACCCTTTCAAATGCCACAGACAATTTGGCCCTCTCTGCTTTCCTGCGGACTCCATCCTCAAAAGCACCTGTTTTCGCTTTCGGCAGCGTCCGGAGCAAAAAAGACAAACGTCCAGCTTTTGCTGCCACAGCAAAGGTGCCAGCGGGGAAAAGTAATGCTGGTTCTCACTGCCTCCTGGAACCTCTTCAAATGCCCCAGACAATTTGGCCCTCTCTGCTTTCCTGCGGACTCCATCCTCAAAAGCACCTGTTTTCACTTTCGGCAGCCTCCGGAGCAAAAAAGACAAACGTCCAGCTTTTGCTGCCACAGCAAAGGTGCCAGCGGGGAAAAGTAATGCTGGTTCTCACTGCCTCCTGGAACTCTTTCAAATGCCACAGACAATTTGGCCCTCTCTGCTTTCCTGCGGACTCCATCCTCAAAAGCAGCTGTTTTCGCTTTCGGCAGCCTCCGGAGCAAAAAAGACAAACGTCCAGCTTTTGCTGCCACAGCTAAGGTGCCAGCGGGGAAAAGTAATGCTGGTTCTCACTGCCTCCTGGAACCCTTTCAAATGCCACAGACAATTTGGCCCTCTCTGCTTTCCTGCGGACTCCATCCTCAAAAGCAGCTGTTTTCGCTTTCGGCGCCCTCCGGAGCAAAAAAGACAAACGTCCAGCTTTTGCTGCCACAGCAAAGGTGCCAGCGGGGAAAAGTAATGCTGGTTCTCACTGCCTCCTGGAACCCTTTCAAATGCCCCAGAAAATTTGGCCCTCTCTGCTTTCCTGCGGACTCCATCCTCAAAAGAACCTGTTTTCGCTTTCGGCAGCCTCCGGAGCAAAAAAGACAAACGTCCAGCTTTTGCTGCCACAGCAAAGGTGCCAGCGGGGAAAAGTAATGCTGGTTCTCACTGCCTCCTGGAACCTCTTCAAATGCCACAGACAATTTGGCCCTCTCTGCTTTCCTGCGGACTCCATCCTCAAAAGCACCTGTTTTCGCTTTCGGCAGCCTCCGGAGCAAAAAAGACAAACGTCCAGCTTTTGCTGCCACAGCAAAGGTGCCAGCGGGGAAAAGTAATGCTGGTTCTCACTGCCTCCTGGAACCCTTTCAAATGCCACAGACAATTTGGCCCTCTCTGCTTTCCTGCGGACTCCATCCTCAAAAGCACCTGTTTTCGCTTTCGGCAGCCTCCGGAGCAAAAAAGACAAACGTCCAGCTTTTGCTGCCACAGCAAAGGTGCCAGCGGGGAAAAGTAATGCTGGTTCTCACTGCCTCCTGGAACCCTTTCAAATGCCACAGACAATTTGGCCCTCTCTGCTTTCCTGCGGACTCCATCCTCAAAAGAACCTGTTTTCGCTTTCGGCAGCCTCCGGAGCAAAAAAGACAAACGTCCAGCTTTTGCTGCCACAGCAAAGGTGCCAGCGGGGAAAAGTAATGCTGGTTCTCACTGCCTCCTGGAACCCTTTCAAATGCCACAGACAATTTGGCCCTCTCTGCTTTCCTGCGGACTCCATCCTCAAAAGCAGCTGTTTTCGCTTTCGGCAGCCTCCGGAGCAAAAAAGACAAACGTCCAGCTTTTGCTGCCACAGCAAAGGTGCCAGCGGGGAAAAGTAATGCTGGTTCTCACTGCCTCCTGGAACCCTTTCAAATGCCACAGACAATTTGGCCCTCTCTGCTTTCCTGCGGACTCCATCCTCAAAAGAACCTGTTTTCGCTTTCGGCAGCCTCCGGAGCAAAAAAGACAAACGTCCAGCTTTTGCTGCCACAGCAAAGGTGCCAGCGGGGAAAAGTAATGCTGGTTCTCACTGCCTCCTGGAACCTCTTCAAATGCCCCAGACAATTTGGCCCTCTCTGCTTTCCTGCGGACTCCATCCTCAAAAGCACCTGTTTTCGCTTTCGGCAGCCTCCGGAGCAAAAAAGACAAACGTCCAGCTTTTGCTGCCACAGCAAAGGTGGCAGCGGGGAAAAGTAATGCTGGTTCTCACTGCCTCCTGGAACCCTTTCAAATGCCACAGACAATTTGGCCCTCTCTGCTTTCCTGCGGACTCCATCCTCAAAAGCACCTGTTTTCGCTTTCGGCAGCCTCCGGAGCAAAAAAGACAAACGTCCAGCTTTTGCTGCCACAGCAAAGGTGCCAGCGGGGAAAAGTAATGCTGGTTCTCACTGCCTCCTGGAACCCTTTCAAATGCCCCTGACAATTTGGCCCTCTCTGCTTTCCTGCGGACTCTATCCTCAAAAGCGCCTTTTTTCACTTTCGGCGCCCTCCGGTGGTAAAAAGACAAACGTCCAGCTTTTGCTGCCACAGCAAAGGTGCCAGCGGGGAAAAGTAATGCTCGTTCTCACTGCCTCCTGGAACTCTTTCAAATGCCACAGACAATTTGGCCCTCTCTGCTTTCCTGCGGACTCCATCCTCAAAAGCACCTATTTTCGCTTTCGGCAGCCTCCGGAGCAAAAAAGACAAACGTCCAGCTTTTGCTGCCACAGCAAAGGTGCCAGCGGGGAAAAGTAATGCTGGTTCTCACTGCCTCCTGGAACCCTTTCAAATGCCACAGACAATTTGGCCCTCTCTGCTTTCCTGCGGACTCCATCCTCAAAAGAACCTATTTTTGCTTTCGGCGCCCTCCGGAGCAAAAAAGACAAAGGTCCAGCTTTTGCTGCCACAGCAAAGGTGCCAGCAGGGAAAAGTAATGCTGGTTCTCACTGCCTCCTGGAACTCCTTCAAATGCCACAGACAATTTGGCCCTCTGTGCTTTCCTGTGGACTCCATCCTCAAAAGCACCTGTTTTCGCTTTCGGCAGCCTCCGGAGCAAAAAAGACAAACGTCCAGCTTTTGCTGCCACAGCAAAGGTGCCAGCGGGGAAAAGTAATGCTGGTTCTCACTGCCTCCTGGAACCCTTTCAAATGCCCCAGACAATTTAGCCCTCTCTGCTTTCCTGCGGACTCCATCCTCAAAAGAACCTATTTTCCCTTTCGGCGCCCTCCGGAGCAAAAAAGACAAACGTCCAGCTTTTGCTGCCACAGCAAAGGTGCCAGCGGGGAAAAGTAATGCTGGTTCTCACTGCCTCCTGGAACCCTTTCAAATGCCACAGACAATTTGGCCCTCTCTGCTTTCCTGCGGACTCCATCCTCAAAAGCACCTGTTTTCGCTTTCGGCAGCCTCCGGAGCAAAAAAGACAAACGTCCAGCTTTTGCTGCCACAGCAAAGGTGCCAGCGGGGAAAAGTAATGCTGGTTCTCACTGCCTCCTGGAACCCTTTCAAATGCCACAGACAATTTGGCCCTCTCTGCTTTCCTGCGGACTCCATCCTCAAAAGCACCTGTTTTCGCTTTCGGCAGCCTCCGGAGCAAAAAAGACAAACGTCCAGCTTTTGCTGCCACAGCAAAGGTGCCAGCGGGGAAAAGTAATGCTGGTTCTCACTGCCTCCTGGAACCTGTTCAAATGCCCCAGACAATTTGGCCCTCTCTGCTTTCCTGCGGACTCCATCCTCAAAAGCACCTGTTTTCGCTTTCGGCAGCCTCCGGAGCAAAAAAGACAAACGTCCAGCTTTTGCTGCCACAGCAAAGGTGCCAGCGGGGAAAAGTGATGCTGGTTCTCACTGCCTCCTGGAACTCTTTCAAATGCCACAGACAATTTGGCCCTCTCTGCTTTCCTGCGGACTCCATCCTCAAAAGCACCTGTTTTCGCTTTCGGCAGCCTCCGGAGCAAAAAAGACAAACGTCCAGCTTTTGCTGCCACAGCAAAGGTGCCAGCGGGGAAAAGTAATGCTGGTTCTCACTGCCTCCTGGAACCCTTTCAAATGCCACAGACAATTTGGCCCTCTCTGCTTTCCTGCGGACTCCATCCTCAAAAGCAGCTGTTTTCGCTTTCGGCAGCCTCCGGAGCAAAAAAGACAAACGTCCAGCTTTTGCTGCCACAGCAAAGGTGCCAGCGGGGAAAAGTAATGCTGGTTCTCACTGCCTCCTGGAACCCTTTCAAATGCCACAGACAATTTGGCCCTCTCTGCTTTCCTGCGGACTCCATCCTCAAAAGCACCTGTTTTCGCTTTCGGCAGCCTCCGGAGCAAAAAAGACAAACGTCCAGCTTTTGCTGCAACAGCAAAGGTGCCAGCGGGGAAAAGTAATGCTGGTTCTCACTGCCTCCTGGAACCCTTTCAAATGCCACAGACAATTTGGCCCTCTCTGCTTTCCTGCGGACTCCATCCTCAAAAGCACCTATTTTTGCTTTCGGCGCCCTCCGGAGCAAAAAAGACAAACGTCCAGCTTTTGCTGCCACAGCAAAGGTACCAGCGGGGAAAAGTAATGCTGGTTCTCACTGCCTCCTGGAACCTCTTCAAATGCCACAGACAATTTGGCCCTCTCTGCTTTCCTGCGGACTCCATCCTCAAAAGCACCTGTTTTCACTTTCGGCAGCCTCCGGAGCAAAAAAGACAAACGTCCAGCTTTTGCTGCCACAGCAAAGGTGCCAGCGGGGAAAAGTAATGCTGGTTCTCACTGCCTCCTGGAACCCTTTCAAATGCCACAGACAATTTGGCCCTCTCTGCTTTCCTGCGGACTCCATCCTCAAAAGCACCTGTTTTCGCTTTCGGCAGCCTCCGGAGCAAAAAAGACAAACGTCCAGCTTTTGCTGCCACAGCAAAGGTGCCAGCGGGGAAAAGTAATGCTGGTTCTCACTGCCTCCTGGAACCCTTTCAAATGCCACAGACAATTTGGCCCTCTCTGCTTTCCTGCGGACTCCATCCTCAAAAGCACCTGTTTTCGCTTTCGGCAGCGTCCGGAGCAAAAAAGACAAACGTCCAGCTTTTGCTGCCACAGCAAAGGTGCCAGCGGGGAAAAGTAATGCTGGTTCTCACTGCCTCCTGGAACCTCTTCAAATGCCCCAGACAATTTGGCCCTCTCTGCTTTCCTGCGGACTCCATCCTCAAAAGCACCTGTTTTCACTTTCGGCAGCCTCCGGAGCAAAAAAGACAAACGTCCAGCTTTTGCTGCCACAGCAAAGGTGCCAGCGGGGAAAAGTAATGCTGGTTCTCACTGCCTCCTGGAACTCTTTCAAATGCCACAGACAATTTGGCCCTCTCTGCTTTCCTGCGGACTCCATCCTCAAAAGAACCTATTTTCCCTTTCGGCGCCCTCCGGAGCAAAAAAGACAAACGTCCAGCTTTTGCTGCCACAGCAAAGGTGCCAGCGGGGAAAAGTAATGCTGGTTCTCACTGCCTCCTGGAACCCTTTCAAATGCCACAGACAATTTGGCCCTCTCTGCTTTCCTGCGGACTCCATCCTCAAAAGCACCTGTTTTCGCTTTCGGCAGCCTCCGGAGCAAAAAAGACAAACGTCCAGCTTTTGCTGCCACAGCAAAGGTGCCAGCGGGGAAAAGTAATGCTGGTTCTCACTGCCTCCTGGAACCCTTTCAAATGCCACAGACAATTTGGCCCTCTCTGCTTTCCTGCGGACTCCATCCTCAAAAGCACCTGTTTTCGCTTTCGGCAGCGTCCGGAGCAAAAAAGACAAACGTCCAGCTTTTGCTGCCACAGCAAAGGTGCCAGCGGGGAAAAGTAATGCTGGTTCTCACTGCCTCCTGGAACCCTTTCAAATGCCCCAGACAATTTGGCCCTCTCTGCTTTCCTGTGGACTCCATCCTCAAAAGCACCTGTTTTCGCTTTCGGCAGCCTCCGGAGCAAAAAAGACAAACGTCCAGCTTTTGCTGCCACAGCAAAGGTGCCAGCGGGGAAAAGTAATGCTGGTTCTCACTGCCTCCTGGAACCCTTTCAAATGCCACAGACAATTTGGCCCTCTCTGCTTTCCTGCGGACTCCATCCTCAAAAGCACCTGTTTTCGCTTTCGGCAGCCTCCGGAGCAAAAAAGACAAACGTCCAGCTTTTGCTGCCACAGCAAAGGTGCCAGCGGGGAAAAGTAATGCTGGTTCTCACTGCCTCCTGGAACCTCTTCAAATGCCCCAGACAATTTAGCCCTCTCTGCTTTCCTGCGGACTCCATCCTCAAAAGCACCTGTTTTCGCTTTTGGCAACCTCCGGAGCAAAAAAGACAAACGTCCAGCTTTTGCTGCCACAGCAAAGGTGCCAGCGGGGAAAAGTAATGCTGGTTCTCACTGCCTCCTGGAACCCTTTCAAATGCCCCTGACAATTTGGCCCTCTCTGCTTTCCTGTGGACTCCATCCTCAAAAGCACCTGTTTTCGCTTTCGGCAGCCTCCGGAGCAAAAAAGACAAACGGCCAGCTTTTGCTGCCACAGCAAAGGTGGCAGCGGGGAAAAGTAATGCTGGTTCTCACTGCCTCCTGGAACCCTTTCAAATGCCACAGACAATTTGGCCCTCTCTGCTTTCCTGCGGACTCTATCCTCAAAAGCGCCTTTTTTCACTTTCGGCGCCCTCCGGTGGTAAAAAGACAAACGTCCAGCTTTTGCTGCCACAGCAAAGGTGCCAGCGGGGAAAAGTAATGCTGGTTCTCACTGCCTCCTGGAACTCTTTCAAATGCCACAGACAATTTGGCCCTCTCTGCTTTCCTGCGGACTCCATCCTCAAAAGCACCTATTTTCGCTTTCGGCAGCCTCCGGAGCAAAAAAGACAAACGTCCAGCTTTTGCTGCCACAGCAAAGGTGCCAGCGGGGAAAAGTAATGCTGGTTCTCACTGCCTCCTGGAACCCTTTCAAATGCCCCAGACAATTTGGCCCTCTCTGCTTTCCTGCGGACTCCATCCTCAAAAGCACCTGTTTTCGCTTTCGGCAGCCTCCGGAGCAAAAAAGACAAACGTCCAGCTTTTGCTGCCACAGCAAAGGTGCCAGCAGGGAAAAGTAATGCTGGTTCTCACTGCCTCCTGGAACCCTTTCAAATGCCCCAGACAATTTAGCCCTCTCTGCTTTCCTGCGGACTCAATCCTCAAAAGCGCCTTTTTTCACTTTCGGCGCCCTCCGGTGGTAAAAAGACAAACGTCCAGCTTTTGCTGCCACAGCAAAGGTGCCAGCGGGGAAAAGTGATGCTGGTTCTCACTGCCTCCTGGAACTCTTTCAAATGCCACAGACAATTTGGCCCTCTCTGCTTTCCTGCGGACTCCATCCTCAAAAGCACCTGTTTTCGCTTTCGGCAGCCTCCGGAGCAAAAAAGACAAACGTCCAGCTTTTGCTGCCACAGCAAAGGTGCCAGCGGGGAAAAGTAATGCTGGTTCTCACTGCCTCCTGGAACCCTTTCAAATGCCACAGACAATTTGGCCCTCTCTGCTTTCCTGCGGACTCCATCCTCAAAAGCACCTGTTTTCGCTTTCGGCGCCCTCCGGAGCAAAAAAGACAAACGTCCAGCTTTTGCTGCCACAGCAAAGGTGCCAGCGGGGAAAAGTGATGCTGGTTCTCACTGCCTCCTGGAACTCTTTCAAATGCCACAGACAATTTGGCCCTCTCTGCTTTCCTGCGGACTCCATCCTCAAAAGAACCTATTTTTGCTTTCGGCGCCCTCCGGAGCAAAAAAGACAAACGTCCAGCTTTTGCTGCCACAGCAAAGGTGCCAGCGGGGAAAAGTAATGCTGGTTCTCACTGCCTCCTGGAACCCTTTCAAATGCCACAGACAATTTGGCCCTCTCTGCTTTCCTGCGGACTCCATCCTCAAAAGCACCTGTTTTCGCTTTCGGCAGCCTCCGGAGCAAAAAAGACAAACGTCCAGCTTTTGCTGCCACAGCAAAGGTGCCAGCGGGGAAAAGTAATGCTGGTTCTCACTGCCTCCTGGAACCCTTTCAAATGCCACAGACAATTTGGCCCTGTCTGCTTTCCTGCGGACTCCATCCTCAAAAGAACCTATTTTCCCTTTCGGCGCCCTCCGGAGCAAAAAAGACAAACGTCCAGCTTTTGCTGCCACAGCAAAGGTGCCAGCGGGGAAAAGTAATGCTGGTTCTCACTGCCTCCTGGAACCCTTTCAAATGCCACAGACAATTTGGCCCTCTCTGCTTTCCTGCGGACTCCATCCTCAAAAGCAGCTGTTTTCGCTTTCGGCAGCCTCCGGAGCAAAAAAGACAAACGTCCAGCTTTTGCTGCCACAGCAAAGGTGCCAGCGGGGAAAAGTAATGCTGGTTCTCACTGCCTCCTGGAACCCTTTCAAATGCCACAGACAATTTGGCCCTCTCTGCTTTCCTGCGGACTCCATCCTCAAAAGCACCTGTTTTCGCTTTCGGCAGCCTCCGGAGCAAAAAAGACAAACGTCCAGCTTTTGCTGCCACAGCAAAGGTGCCAGCGGGGAAAAGTAATGCTGGTTCTCACTGCCTCCTGGAACCCTTTCAAATGCCACAGACAATTTGGCCCTCTCTGCTTTCCTGCGGACTCCATCCTCAAAAGCACCTGTTTTCGCTTTCGGCAGCCTCCGGAGCAAAAAAGACAAACGTCCAGCTTTTGCTGCCACAGCTAAGGTGCCAGCGGGGAAAAGTAATGCTGGTTCTCACTGCCTCCTGGAACCCTTTCAAATGCCACAGACAATTTGGCCCTCTCTGCTTTCCTGCGGACTCCATCCTCAAAAGCAGCTGTTTTCGCTTTCGGCAGCCTCCGGAGCAAAAAAGACAAACGTCCAGCTTTTGCTGCCACAGCAAAGGTGCCAGCGGGGAAAAGTAATGCTGGTTCTCACTGCCTCCTGGAACCCTTTCAAATGCCACAGACAATTTGGCCCTCTCTGCTTTCCTGCGGACTCCATCCTCAAAAGCACCTGTTTTCGCTTTCGGCGCCCTCCGGAGCAAAAAAGACAAACGTCCAGCTTTTGCTGCCACAGCAAAGGTGCCAGCGGGGAAAAGTAATGCTGGTTCTCACTGCCTCCTGGAACCCTTTCAAATGCCACAGACAATTTGGCCCTCTCTGCTTTCCTGCGGACTCCATCCTCAAAAGCAGCTGTTTTCGCTTTCGGCAGCCTCCGGAGCAAAAAAGACAAACGTCCAGCTTTTGCTGCCACAGCAAAGGTGGCAGCGGGGAAAAGTAATGCTGGTTCTCACTGCCTCCTGGAACCCTTTCAAATGCCACAGACAATTTGGCCCTCTCTGCTTTCCTGCGGACTCCATCCTCAAAAGCACCTGTTTTCGCTTTCGGCAGCCTCCGGAGCAAAAAAGACAAACGTCCAGCTTTTGCTGCCACAGCAAAGGTGCCAGCGGGGAAAAGTAATGCTGGTTCTCACTGCCTCCTGGAACCCTTTCAAATGCCACAGACAATTTGGCCCTCTCTGCTTTCCTGCGGACTCCATCCTCAAAAGCACCTGTTTTCGCTTTCGGCAGCCTCCGGAGCAAAAAAGACAAACGTCCAGCTTTTGCTGCCACAGCTAAGGTGCCAGCGGGGAAAAGTGATGCTGGTTCTCACTGCCTCCTGGAACCCTTTCAAATGCCACAGACAATTTGGCCCTCTCTGCTTTCCTGCGGACTCCATCCTCAAAAGCAGCTCTTTTCGCTTTCGGCAGCCTCCGGAGCAAAAAAGACAAACGTCCAGCTTTTGCTGCCACAGCAAAGGTGCCAGCGGGGAAAAGTAATGCTGGTTCTCACTGCCTCCTGGAACCCTTTCAAATGCCACAGACAATTTGGCCCTCTCTGCTTTCCTGCGGACTCCATCCTCAAAAGCACCTGTTTTCGCTTTCGGCAGCCTCCGGAGCAAAAAAGACAAACGTCCAGCTTTTGCTGCCACAGCAAAGGTGCCAGCGGGGAAAAGTACTGCTGGTTCTCACTGCCTCCTGGAACCTCTTCAAATGCCCCAGACAATTTGGCCCTCTCTGCTTTCCTGCGGACTCCATCCTCAAAAGCACCTGTTTTCGCTTTCGGCAGCCTCCGGAGCAAAAAAGACAAACGTCCAGCTTTTGCTGCCACAGCAAAGGTGCCAGCGGGGAAAAGTAATGCTGGTTCTCACTGCCTCCTGGAACCTCTTCAAATGCCCCAGACAATTTGGCCCTCTCTGCTTTCCTGCGGACTCCATCCTCAAAAGCACCTGTTTTCGCTTTCGGCAGCCTCCGGAGCAAAAAAGACAAACGTCCAGCTTTTGCTGCCACAGCAAAGGTGCCAGCGGGGAAAAGTAATGCTGGTTCTCACTGCCTCCTGGAACCCTTTCAAATGCCACAGACAATTTGGCCCTCTCTGCTTTCCTGCGGACTCCATCCTCAAAAGAACCTATTTTCCCTTTCGGCGCCCTCCGGAGCAAAAAAGACAAACGTCCAGCTTTTGCTGCCACAGCAAAGGTGCCAGCGGGGAAAAGTAATGCTGGTTCTCACTGCCTCCTGGAACCCTTTCAAATGCCACAGACAATTTGGCCCTCTCTGCTTTCCTGCGGACTCCATCCTCAAAAGCACCTGTTTTCGCTTTCGGCAGCCTCCGGAGCAAAAAAGACAAACGTCCAGCTTTTGCTGCCACAGCAAAGGTGCCAGCGGGGAAAAGTAATGCTGGTTCTCACTGCCTCCTGGAACCCTTTCAAATGCCACAGACAATTTGGCCCTCTCTGCTTTCCTGCGGACTCCATCCTCAAAAGAACCTGTTTTCGCTTTCGGCAGCCTCCGGAGCAAAAAAGACAAACGTCCAGCTTTTGCTGCCACAGCAAAGGTGCCAGCGGGGAAAAGTAATGCTGGTTCTCACTGCCTCCTGGAACCTCTTCAAATGCCCCAGACAATTTGGCCCTCTCTGCTTTCCTGCGGACTCCATCCTCAAAAGCACCTGTTTTCGCTTTCGGCAGCCTCCGGAGCAAAAAAGACAAACGTCCAGCTTTTGCTGCCACAGCAAAGGTGCCAGCGGGGAAAAGTAATGCTGGTTCTCACTGCCTCCTGGAACCCTTTCAAATGCCACAGACAATTTGGCCCTCTCTGCTTTCCTGCGGACTCCATCCTCAAAAGAACCTATTTTCCCTTTCGGGGCCCTCCGGAGCAAAAAAGACAAACGTCCAGCTTTTGCTGCCACAGCAAAGGTGCCAGCGGGGAAAAGTAATGCTGGTTCTCACTGCCTCCTGGAACCCTTTCAAATGCCACAGACAATTTGGCCCTCTCTGCTTTCCTGCGGACTCCATCCTCAAAAGCACCTGTTTTCGCTTTCGGCAGCCTCCGGAGCAAAAAAGACAAACGTCCAGCTTTTGCTGCCACAGCAAAGGTGCCAGCGGGGAAAAGTAATGCTGGTTCTCACTGCCTCCTGGAACCCTTTCAAATGCCACAGACAATTTGGCCCTCTCTGCTTTCCTGCGGACTCCATCCTCAAAAGCACCTGTTTTCGCTTTCGGCGCCCTCCGGAGCAAAAAAGACAAACGTCCAGCTTTTGCTGCCACAGCAAAGGTGCCAGCGGGGAAAAGTGATGCTGGTTCTCACTGCCTCCTGGAACTCTTTCAAATGCCACAGACAATTTGGCCCTCTCTGCTTTCCTGCGGACTCCATCCTCAAAAGAAACTATTTTTGCTTTCGGCGCCCTCCGGAGCAAAAAAGACAAACGTCCAGCTTTTGCTGCCACAGCAAAGGTGCCAGCGGGGAAAAGTAATGCTGGTTCTCACTGCCTCCTGGAACCCTTTCAAATGCCACAGACAATTTGGCCCTCTCTGCTTTCCTGCGGACTCCATCCTCAAAAGCACCTGTTTTCGCTTTCGGCAGCCTCCGGAGCAAAAAAGACAAACGTCCAGCTTTTGCTGCCACAGCAAAGGTGCCAGCGGGGAAAAGTAATGCTGGTTCTCACTGCCTCCTGGAACCCTTTCAAATGCCACAGACAATTTGGCCCTCTCTGCTTTCCTGCGGACTCCATCCTCAAAAGCAGCTGTTTTCGCTTTCGGCAGCCTCCGGAGCAAAAAAGACAAACGTCCAGCTTTTGCTGCCACAGCAAAGGTGGCAGCGGGGAAAAGTAATGCTGGTTCTCACTGCCTCCTGGAACCCTTTCAAATGCCACAGACAATTTGGCCCTCTCTGCTTTCCTGCGGACTCCATCCTCAAAAGCACCTGTTTTCGCTTTCGGCAGCCTCCGGAGCAAAAAAGACAAACGTCCAGCTTTTGCTGCCACAGCAAAGGTGCCAGCGGGGAAAAGTAATGCTGGTTCTCACTGCCTCCTGGAACCCTTTCAAATGCCACAGACAATTTGGCCCTCTCTGCTTTCCTGCGGACTCCATCCTCAAAAGCACCTGTTTTCGCTTTCGGCAGCCTCCGGAGCAAAAAAGACAAACGTCCAGCTTTTGCTGCCACAGCTAAGGTGCCAGCGGGGAAAAGTGATGCTGGTTCTCACTGCCTCCTGGAACCCTTTCAAATGCCACAGACAATTTGGCCCTCTCTGCTTTCCTGCGGACTCCATCCTCAAAAGCAGCTCTTTTCGCTTTCGGCAGCCTCCGGAGCAAAAAAGACAAACGTCCAGCTTTTGCTGCCACAGCAAAGGTGCCAGCGGGGAAAAGTAATGCTGGTTCTCACTGCCTCCTGGAACCCTTTCAAATGCCACAGACAATTTGGCCCTCTCTGCTTTCCTGCGGACTCCATCCTCAAAAGCACCTGTTTTCGCTTTCGGCAGCCTCCGGAGCAAAAAAGACAAACGTCCAGCTTTTGCTGCCACAGCAAAGGTGCCAGCGGGGAAAAGTACTGCTGGTTCTCACTGCCTCCTGGAACCTCTTCAAATGCCCCAGACAATTTGGCCCTCTCTGCTTTCCTGCGGACTCCATCCTCAAAAGCACCTGTTTTCGCTTTCGGCAGCCTCCGGAGCAAAAAAGACAAACGTCCAGCTTTTGCTGCCACAGCAAAGGTGCCAGCGGGGAAAAGTAATGCTGGTTCTCACTGCCTCCTGGAACCTCTTCAAATGCCCCAGACAATTTGGCCCTCTCTGCTTTCCTGCGGACTCCATCCTCAAAAGCACCTGTTTTCGCTTTCGGCAGCCTCCGGAGCAAAAAAGACAAACGTCCAGCTTTTGCTGCCACAGCAAAGGTGCCAGCGGGGAAAAGTAATGCTGGTTCTCACTGCCTCCTGGAACCCTTTCAAATGCCACAGACAATTTGGCCCTCTCTGCTTTCCTGCGGACTCCATCCTCAAAAGAACCTATTTTCCCTTTCGGCGCCCTCCGGAGCAAAAAAGACAAACGTCCAGCTTTTGCTGCCACAGCAAAGGTGCCAGCGGGGAAAAGTAATGCTGGTTCTCACTGCCTCCTGGAACCCTTTCAAATGCCACAGACAATTTGGCCCTCTCTGCTTTCCTGCGGACTCCATCCTCAAAAGCACCTGTTTTCGCTTTCGGCAGCCTCCGGAGCAAAAAAGACAAACGTCCAGCTTTTGCTGCCACAGCAAAGGTGCCAGCGGGGAAAAGTAATGCTGGTTCTCACTGCCTCCTGGAACCCTTTCAAATGCCACAGACAATTTGGCCCTCTCTGCTTTCCTGCGGACTCCATCCTCAAAAGAACCTGTTTTCGCTTTCGGCAGCCTCCGGAGCAAAAAAGACAAACGTCCAGCTTTTGCTGCCACAGCAAAGGTGCCAGCGGGGAAAAGTAATGCTGGTTCTCACTGCCTCCTGGAACCTCTTCAAATGCCCCAGACAATTTGGCCCTCTCTGCTTTCCTGCGGACTCCATCCTCAAAAGCACCTGTTTTCGCTTTCGGCAGCCTCCGGAGCAAAAAAGACAAACGTCCAGCTTTTGCTGCCACAGCAAAGGTGCCAGCGGGGAAAAGTAATGCTGGTTCTCACTGCCTCCTGGAACCCTTTCAAATGCCACAGACAATTTGGCCCTCTCTGCTTTCCTGCGGACTCCATCCTCAAAAGAACCTATTTTCCCTTTCGGGGCCCTCCGGAGCAAAAAAGACAAACGTCCAGCTTTTGCTGCCACAGCAAAGGTGCCAGCGGGGAAAAGTAATGCTGGTTCTCACTGCCTCCTGGAACCCTTTCAAATGCCACAGACAATTTGGCCCTCTCTGCTTTCCTGCGGACTCCATCCTCAAAAGCACCTGTTTTCGCTTTCGGCAGCCTCCGGAGCAAAAAAGACAAACGTCCAGCTTTTGCTGCCACAGCAAAGGTGCCAGCGGGGAAAAGTAATGCTGGTTCTCACTGCCTCCTGGAACCCTTTCAAATGCCACAGACAATTTGGCCCTCTCTGCTTTCCTGCGGACTCCATCCTCAAAAGCACCTGTTTTCGCTTTCGGCGCCCTCCGGAGCAAAAAAGACAAACGTCCAGCTTTTGCTGCCACAGCAAAGGTGCCAGCGGGGAAAAGTGATGCTGGTTCTCACTGCCTCCTGGAACTCTTTCAAATGCCACAGACAATTTGGCCCTCTCTGCTTTCCTGCGGACTCCATCCTCAAAAGAAACTATTTTTGCTTTCGGCGCCCTCCGGAGCAAAAAAGACAAACGTCCAGCTTTTGCTGCCACAGCAAAGGTGCCAGCGGGGAAAAGTAATGCTGGTTCTCACTGCCTCCTGGAACCCTTTCAAATGCCACAGACAATTTGGCCCTCTCTGCTTTCCTGCGGACTCCATCCTCAAAAGCACCTGTTTTCGCTTTCGGCAGCCTCCGGAGCAAAAAAGACAAACGTCCAGCTTTTGCTGCCACAGCAAAGGTGCCAGCGGGGAAAAGTAATGCTGGTTCTCACTGCCTCCTGGAACCCTTTCAAATGCCACAGACAATTTGGCCCTGTCTGCTTTCCTGCGGACTCCATCCTCAAAAGAACCTATTTTCCCTTTCGGCGCCCTCCGGAGCAAAAAAGACAAACGTCCAGCTTTTGCTGCCACAGCAAAGGTGCCAGCGGGGAAAAGTAATGCTGGTTCTCACTGCCTCCTGGAACCCTTTCAAATGCCACAGACAATTTGGCCCTCTCTGCTTTCCTGCGGACTCCATCCTCAAAAGCACCTGTTTTCGCTTTCGGCAGCCTCCGGAGCAAAAAAGACAAACGTCCAGCTTTTGCTGCCACAGCAAAGGTGCCAGCGGGGAAAAGTAATGCTGGTTCTCACTGCCTCCTGGAACCCTTTCAAATGCCACAGACAATTTGGCCCTCTCTGCTTTCCTGCGGACTCCATCCTCAAAAGCACCTGTTTTCGCTTTCGGCAGCCTCCGGAGCAAAAAAGACAAACGTCCAGCTTTTGCTGCCACAGCTAAGGTGCCAGCGGGGAAAAGTAATGCTGGTTCTCACTGCCTCCTGGAACCCTTTCAAATGCCACAGACAATTTGGCCCTCTCTGCTTTCCTGCGGACTCCATCCTCAAAAGCAGCTGTTTTCGCTTTCGGCAGCCTCCGGAGCAAAAAAGACAAACGTCCAGCTTTTGCTGCCACAGCAAAGGTGCCAGCGGGGAAAAGTAATGCTGGTTCTCACTGCCTCCTGGAACCCTTTCAAATGCCACAGACAATTTGGCCCTCTCTGCTTTCCTGCGGACTCCATCCTCAAAAGCACCTGTTTTCGCTTTCGGCGCCCTCCGGAGCAAAAAAGACAAACGTCCAGCTTTTGCTGCCACAGCAAAGGTGCCAGCGGGGAAAAGTAATGCTGGTTCTCACTGCCTCCTGGAACCCTTTCAAATGCCACAGACAATTTGGCCCTCTCTGCTTTCCTGCGGACTCCATCCTCAAAAGCAGCTGTTTTCGCTTTCGGCAGCCTCCGGAGCAAAAAAGACAAACGTCCAGCTTTTGCTGCCACAGCAAAGGTGGCAGCGGGGAAAAGTAATGCTGGTTCTCACTGCCTCCTGGAACCCTTTCAAATGCCACAGACAATTTGGCCCTCTCTGCTTTCCTGCGGACTCCATCCTCAAAAGCACCTGTTTTCGCTTTCGGCAGCCTCCGGAGCAAAAAAGACAAACGTCCAGCTTTTGCTGCCACAGCAAAGGTGCCAGCGGGGAAAAGTAATGCTGGTTCTCACTGCCTCCTGGAACCCTTTCAAATGCCCCAGACAATTTGGCCCTCTCTGCTTTCCTGCGGACTCCATCCTCAAAAGCACCTGTTTTCGCTTTCGGCAGCCTCCGGAGCAAAAAAGACAAACGTCCAGCTTTTGCTGCCACAGCTAAGGTGCCAGCGGGGAAAAGTGATGCTGGTTCTCACTGCCTCCTGGAACCCTTTCAAATGCCACAGACAATTTGGCCCTCTCTGCTTTCCTGCGGACTCCATCCTCAAAAGCAGCTCTTTTCGCTTTCGGCAGCCTCCGGAGCAAAAAAGACAAACGTCCAGCTTTTGCTGCCACAGCAAAGGTGCCAGCGGGGAAAAGTAATGCTGGTTCTCACTGCCTCCTGGAACCCTTTCAAATGCCACAGACAATTTGGCCCTCTCTGCTTTCCTGCGGACTCCATCCTCAAAAGCACCTGTTTTCGCTTTCGGCAGCCTCCGAAGCAAAAAAGACAAACGTCCAGCTTTTGCTGCCACAGCAAAGGTGCCAGCGGGGAAAAGTAATGCTGGTTCTCACTGCCTCCTGGAACCTCTTCAAATGCCCCAGACAATTTGGCCCTCTCTGCTTTCCTGCGGACTCCATCCTCAAAAGCACCTGTTTTCGCTTTCGGCAGCCTCCGGAGCAAAAAAGACAAACGTCCAGCTTTTGCTGCCACAGCAAAGGTGCCAGCGGGGAAAAGTAATGCTGGTTCTCACTGCCTCCTGGAACCCTTTCAAATGCCACAGACAATTTGGCCCTCTCTGCTTTCCTGCGGACTCCATCCTCAAAAGCACCTGTTTTCGCTTTCGGCAGCCTCCGGAGCAAAAAAGACAAACGTCCAGCTTTTGCTGCCACAGCAAAGGTGCCAGC
Organism: Vanellus vanellus; assembly: GCF_965231255.1. Lineage (NCBI taxonomy): Eukaryota > Metazoa > Chordata > Aves > Charadriiformes > Charadriidae > Vanellus > Vanellus vanellus. Next base: position 42,227 of record NW_028128197.1, read on the forward strand.
GGGGAAAAGTAATGCTGGTTCTCACTGCCTCCTGGAACCCTTTCAAATGCCACAGACAATTTGGCCCTCTCTGCTTTCCTGCGGACTCCATCCTCAAAAGAACCTATTTTCCCTTTCGGCGCCCTCCGGAGCAAAAAAGACAAACGTCCAGCTTTTGCTGCCACAGCAAAGGTGCCAGCGGGGAAAAGTAATGCTGGTTCTCACTGCCTCCTGGAACCCTTTCAAATGCCACAGACAATTTGGCCCTCTCTGCTTTCCTGCGGACTCCATCCTCAAAAGCACCTGTTTTCGCTTTCGGCAGCCTCCGGAGCAAAAAAGACAAACGTCCAGCTTTTGCTGCCACAGCAAAGGTGCCAGCGGGGAAAAGTAATGCTGGTTCTCACTGCCTCCTGGAACCCTTTCAAATGCCACAGACAATTTGGCCCTCTCTGCTTTCCTGCGGACTCCATCCTCAAAAGAACCTGTTTTCGCTTTCGGCAGCCTCCCGAGCAAAAAAGACAAACGTCCAGCTTTTGCTGCCACAGCAAAGGTGCCAGCGGGGAAAAGTAATGCTGGTTCTCACTGCCTCCTGGAACCCTTTCAAATGCCACAGACAATTTGGCCCTCTCTGCTTTCCTGCGGACTCTATCCTCAAAAGCGCCTTTTTTCACTTTCGGCGCCCTCCGTTGGTAAAAAGACAAACGTCCAGCTTTTGCTGCCACAGCAAAGGTGCCAGCGGGGAAAAGTAATGCTCGTTCTCACTGCCTCCTGGAACTCTTTCAAATGCCACAGACAATTTGGCCCTCTCTGCTTTCCTGCGGACTCCATCCTCAAAAGCACCTATTTTCGCTTTCGGCAGCCTCCGGAGCAAAAAAGACAAACGTCCAGCTTTTGCTGCCACAGCAAAGGTGCCAGTGGGGAAAAGTAATGCTGGTTCTCACTGCCTCCTGGAACCCTTTCAAATGCCACAGACAATTTGGCCCTCTCTGCTTTCCTGCGGACTCCATCCTCAAAAGAACCTATTTTTGCTTTCGGCGCCCTCCGGAGCAAAAAAGACAAACGTCCAGCTTTTGCTGCCACAGCAAAGGTGCCAGCAGGGAAAAGTAATGCTGGTTCTCACTGCCTCCTGGAACTCCTTCAAATGCCACAGACAATTTGGCCCTCTGTGCTTTCCTGTGGACTCCATCCTCAAAAGCACCTGTTTTCGCTTTCGGCAGCCTCCGGAGCAAAAAAGACAAACGTCCAGCTTTTGCTGCCACAGCAAAGGTGCCAGCGGGGAAAAGTAATGCTGGTTCTCACTGCCTCCTGGAACCCTTTCAAATGCCCCAGACAATTTGGCCCTCTCTGCTTTCCTGCGGACTCCATCCTCAAAAGCACCTGTTTTCGCTTTCGGCGCCCTCCGGAGCAAAAAAGACAAACGTCCAGCTTTTGCTGCCACAGCAAAGGTGCCAGCGGGGAAAAGTAATGCTGGTTCTCACTGCCTCCTGGAACCCTTTCAAATGCCACAGACAATTTGGCCCTCTCTGCTTTCCTGCGGACTCCATCCTCAAAAGCACCTGTTTTCGCTTTCGGCAGCGTCCGGAGCAAAAAAGACAAACGTCCAGCTTTTGCTGCCACAGCAAAGGTGCCAGCGGGGAAAAGTAATGCTGGTTCTCACTGCCTCCTGGAACCTCTTCAAATGCCACAGACAATTTGGCCCTCTCTGCTTTCCTGCGGACTCCATCCTCAAAAGCACCTGTTTTCGCTTTCGGCAGCCTCCGGAGCAAAAAAGACAAACGTCCAGCTTTTGCTGCCACAGCAAAGGTGCCAGCGGGGAAAAGTGATGCTGGTTCTCACTGCCTCCTGGAACTTTTTCAAATGCCACAGACAATTTGGCCCTCTCTGCTTTCCTGCGGACTCCATCCTCAAAAGCAGCTGTTTTCGCTTTCGGCAGCCTCCGGAGCAAAAAAGACAAACGTCCAGCTTTTGCTGCCACAGCAAAGGTGCCAGCGGGGAAAAGTAATGCTGGTTCTCACTGCCTCCTGGAACCCTTTCAAATGCCACAGACAATTTGGCCCTCTCTGCTTTCCTGCGGACTCCATCCTCAAAAGCACCTGTTTTCGCTTTCGGCAGCCTCCGGAGCAAAAAAGACAAACGTCCAGCTTTTGCTGCCACAGCAAAGGTGCCAGCGGGGAAAAGTAATGCTGGTTCTCACTGCCTCCTGGAACCTCTTCAAATGCCCCAGACAATTTGGCCCTCTCTGCTTTCCTGCGGACTCCATCCTCAAAAGCACCTGTTTTCGCTTTCGGCAGCCTCCGGAGCAAAAAAGACAAACGTCCAGCTTTTGCTGCCACAGCAAAGGTGCCAGCGGGGAAAAGTAATGCTGGTTCTCACTGCCTCCTGGAACCCTTTCAAATGCCCCAGACAATTTGGCCCTCTCTGCTTTCCTGCGGACTCCATCCTCAAAAGCACCTGTTTTCGCTTTCGGCAGCGTCCGGAGCAAAAAAGACAAACGTCCAGCTTTTGCTGCCACAGCAAAGGTGCCAGCGGGGAAAAGTAATGCTGGTTCTCACTGCCTCCTGGAACCTGTTCAAATGCCCCAGACAATTTGGCCCTCTCTGCTTTCCTGCGGACTCCATCCTCAAAAGCACCTGTTTTCGCTTTCGGCAGCGTCCGGAGCAAAAAAGACAAACGTCCAGCTTTTGCTGCCACAGCAAAGGTGCCAGAGGGGAAAAGTAATGCTGGTTCTCACTGCCTCCTGGAACCCTTTCAAATGCCCCAGACAATTTGGCCCTCTCTGCTTTCCTGCGGACTCCATCCTCAAAAGCACCTGTTTTCGCTTTCGGCAGCCTCCGGAGCAAAAAAGACAAACGTCCAGCTTTTGCTGCCACAGCAAAGGTGCCAGCGGGGAAAAGTAATGCTGGTTCTCACTGCCTCCTGGAACCCTTTCAAATGCCACAGACAATTTGGCCCTCTCTGCTTTCCTGCGGACTCCATCCTCAAAAGCACCTGTTTTCGCTTTCGGCAGCCTCCGGAGCAAAAAAGACAAACGTCCAGCTTTTGCTGCCACAGCAAAGGTGCCAGCGGGGAAAAGTAATGCTGGTTCTCACTGCCTCCTGGAACCCTTTCAAATGCCACAGACAATTTGGCCCTCTCTGCTTTCCTGCGGACTCTATCCTCAAAAGCGCCTTTTTTCACTTTCGGCGCCCTCCGTTGGTAAAAAGACAAACGTCCAGCTTTTGCTGCCACAGCAAAGGTGCCAGCGGGGAAAAGTAATGCTCGTTCTCACTGCCTCCTGGAACTCTTTCAAATGCCACAGACAATTTGGCCCTCTCTGCTTTCCTGCGGACTCCATCCTCAAAAGCACCTATTTTCGCTTTCGGCAGCCTCCGGAGCAAAAAAGACAAACGTCCAGCTTTTGCTGCCACAGCAAAGGTGCCAGTGGGGAAAAGTAATGCTGGTTCTCACTGCCTCCTGGAACCCTTTCAAATGCCACAGACAATTTGGCCCTCTCTGCTTTCCTGCGGACTCCATCCTCAAAAGAACCTATTTTTGCTTTCGGCGCCCTCCGGAGCAAAAAAGACAAACGTCCAGCTTTTGCTGCCACAGCAAAGGTGCCAGCAGGGAAAAGTAATGCTGGTTCTCACTGCCTCCTGGAACTCCTTCAAATGCCACAGACAATTTGGCCCTCTGTGCTTTCCTGTGGACTCCATCCTCAAAAGCACCTGTTTTCGCTTTCGGCAGCCTCCGGAGCAAAAAAGACAAACGTCCAGCTTTTGCTGCCACAGCAAAGGTGCCAGCGGGGAAAAGTAATGCTGGTTCTCACTGCCTCCTGGAACCCTTTCAAATGCCCCAGACAATTTGGCCCTCTCTGCTTTCCTGCGGACTCCATCCTCAAAAGCACCTGTTTTCGCTTTCGGCGCCCTCCGGAGCAAAAAAGACAAACGTCCAGCTTTTGCTGCCACAGCAAAGGTGCCAGCGGGGAAAAGTAATGCTGGTTCTCACTGCCTCCTGGAACCCTTTCAAATGCCACAGACAATTTGGCCCTCTCTGCTTTCCTGCGGACTCCATCCTCAAAAGCACCTGTTTTCGCTTTCGGCAGCGTCCGGAGCAAAAAAGACAAACGTCCAGCTTTTGCTGCCACAGCAAAGGTGCCAGCGGGGAAAAGTAATGCTGGTTCTCACTGCCTCCTGGAACCTCTTCAAATGCCACAGACAATTTGGCCCTCTCTGCTTTCCTGCGGACTCCATCCTCAAAAGCACCTGTTTTCGCTTTCGGCAGCCTCCGGAGCAAAAAAGACAAACGTCCAGCTTTTGCTGCCACAGCAAAGGTGCCAGCGGGGAAAAGTGATGCTGGTTCTCACTGCCTCCTGGAACTTTTTCAAATGCCACAGACAATTTGGCCCTCTCTGCTTTCCTGCGGACTCCATCCTCAAAAGCAGCTGTTTTCGCTTTCGGCAGCCTCCGGAGCAAAAAAGACAAACGTCCAGCTTTTGCTGCCACAGCAAAGGTGCCAGCGGGGAAAAGTAATGCTGGTTCTCACTGCCTCCTGGAACCCTTTCAAATGCCACAGACAATTTGGCCCTCTCTGCTTTCCTGCGGACTCCATCCTCAAAAGCACCTGTTTTCGCTTTCGGCAGCCTCCGGAGCAAAAAAGACAAACGTCCAGCTTTTGCTGCCACAGCAAAGGTGCCAGCGGGGAAAAGTAATGCTGGTTCTCACTGCCTCCTGGAACCTCTTCAAATGCCCCAGACAATTTGGCCCTCTCTGCTTTCCTGCGGACTCCATCCTCAAAAGCACCTGTTTTCGCTTTCGGCAGCCTCCGGAGCAAAAAAGACAAACGTCCAGCTTTTGCTGCCACAGCAAAGGTGCCAGCGGGGAAAAGTAATGCTGGTTCTCACTGCCTCCTGGAACCCTTTCAAATGCCCCAGACAATTTGGCCCTCTCTGCTTTCCTGCGGACTCCATCCTCAAAAGCACCTGTTTTCGCTTTCGGCAGCGTCCGGAGCAAAAAAGACAAACGTCCAGCTTTTGCTGCCACAGCAAAGGTGCCAGCGGGGAAAAGTAATGCTGGTTCTCACTGCCTCCTGGAACCTGTTCAAATGCCCCAGACAATTTGGCCCTCTCTGCTTTCCTGCGGACTCCATCCTCAAAAGCACCTGTTTTCGCTTTCGGCAGCGTCCGGAGCAAAAAAGACAAACGTCCAGCTTTTGCTGCCACAGCAAAGGTGCCAGAGGGGAAAAGTAATGCTGGTTCTCACTGCCTCCTGGAACCCTTTCAAATGCCCCAGACAATTTGGCCCTCTCTGCTTTCCTGCGGACTCCATCCTCAAAAGCACCTGTTTTCGCTTTCGGCAGCCTCCGGAGCAAAAAAGACAAACGTCCAGCTTTTGCTGCCACAGCAAAGGTGCCAGCGGGGAAAAGTAATGCTGGTTCTCACTGCCTCCTGGAACCCTTTCAAATGCCACAGACAATTTGGCCCTCTCTGCTTTCCTGCGGACTCCATCCTCAAAAGCACCTGTTTTCGCTTTCGGCAGCCTCCGGAGCAAAAAAGACAAACGTCCAGCTTTTGCTGCCACAGCAAAGGTGCCAGCGGGGAAAAGTAATGCTGGTTCTCACTGCCTCCTGGAACCCTTTCAAATGCCACAGACAATTTGGCCCTCTCTGCTTTCCTGCGGACTCCATCCTCAAAAGAACCTGTTTTCGCTTTCGGCAGCCTCCGGAGCAAAAAAGACAAACGTCCAGCTTTTGCTGCCACAGCAAAGGTGCCAGCGGGGAAAAGTAATGCTGGTTCTCACTGCCTCCTGGAACCTCTTCAAATGCCCCAGACAATTTGGCCCTCTCTGCTTTCCTGCGGACTCCATCCTCAAAAGCACCTGTTTTCGCTTTCGGCAGCCTCCGGAGCAAAAAAGACAAACGTCCAGCTTTTGCTGCCACAGCAAAGGTGCCAGCGGGGAAAAGTAATGCTGGTTCTCACTGCCTCCTGGAACCCTTTCAAATGCCACAGACAATTTGGCCCTCTCTGCTTTCCTGCGGACTCCATCCTCAAAAGAACCTATTTTCCCTTTCGGCGCCCTCCGGAGCAAAAAAGACAAACGTCCAGCTTTTGCTGCCACAGCAAAGGTGCCAGCGGGGAAAAGTAATGCTGGTTCTCACTGCCTCCTGGAACCCTTTCAAATGCCCCTGACAATTTGGCCCTCTCTGCTTTCCTGCGGACTCTATCCTCAAAAGCGCCTTTTTTCACTTTCGGCGCCCTCCGGTGGTAAAAAGACAAACGTCCAGTTTTTGCTGCCACAGCAAAGGTGCCAGCGGGGAAAAGTAATGCTGGTTCTCACTGCCTCCTGGAACCTCTTCAAATGCCCCAGACAATTTGGCCCTCTCTGCTTTCCTGCGGACTCCATCCTCAAAAGCACCTGTTTTCGCTTTCGGCAGCCTCCGGAGCAAAAAAGACAAACGTCCAGCTTTTGCTGCCACAGCAAAGGTGCCAGCGGGGAAAAGTAATGCTGGTTCTCACTGCCTCCTGGAACCCTTTCAAATGCCCCAGACAATTTGGCCCTCTCTGCTTTCCTGCGGACTCCATCCTCAAAAGCACCTGTTTTCGCTTTCGGCAGCCTCCGGAGCAAAAAAGACAAACGTCCAGCTTTTGCTGCCACAGCAAAGGTGCCAGCGGGGAAAAGTAATGCTGGTTCTCACTGCCTCCTGGAACCCTTTCAAATGCCACAGACAATTTGGCCCTCTCTGCTTTCCTGCGGACTCCATCCTCAAAAGCACCTGTTTTCGCTTTCGGCAGCCTCCGGAGCAAAAAAGACAAACGTCCAGCTTTTGCTGCCACAGCAAAGGTGCCAGCGGGGAAAAGTAATGCTGGTTCTCACTGCCTCCTGGAACCCTTTCAAATGCCACAGACAATTTGGCCCTCTCTGCTTTCCTGCGGACTCCATCCTCAAAAGAACCTGTTTTCGCTTTCGGCAGCCTCCGGAGCAAAAAAGACAAACGTCCAGCTTTTGCTGCCACAGCAAAGGTGCCAGCGGGGAAAAGTAATGCTGGTTCTCACTGCCTCCTGGAACCTCTTCAAATGCCCCAGACAATTTGGCCCTCTCTGCTTTCCTGCGGACTCCATCCTCAAAAGCACCTGTTTTCGCTTTCGGCAGCCTCCGGAGCAAAAAAGACAAACGTCCAGCTTTTGCTGCCACAGCAAAGGTGCCAGCGGGGAAAAGTAATGCTGGTTCTCACTGCCTCCTGGAACCCTTTCAAATGCCACAGACAATTTGGCCCTCTCTGCTTTCCTGCGGACTCCATCCTCAAAAGAACCTATTTTCCCTTTCGGCGCCCTCCGGAGCAAAAAAGACAAACGTCCAGCTTTTGCTGCCACAGCAAAGGTGCCAGCGGGGAAAAGTAATGCTGGTTCTCACTGCCTCCTGGAACCCTTTCAAATGCCCCTGACAATTTGGCCCTCTCTGCTTTCCTGCAGACTCTATCCTCAAAAGCGCCTTTTTTCACTTTCGGCGCCCTCCGGTGGTAAAAAGACAAACGTCCAGTTTTTGCTGCCACAGCAAAGGTGCCAGCGGGGAAAAGTAATGCTGGTTCTCACTGCCTCCTGGAACTCTTTCAAATGCCACAGACAATTTGGCCCTCTCTGCTTTCCTGCGGACTCCATCCTCAATAGCACCTATTTTCGCTTTCGGCAGCCTCCGGAGCAAAAAAGACAAACGTCCAGCTTTTGCTGCCACAGCAAAGGTGCCAGCGGGGAAAAGTAATGCTGGTTCTCACTGCCTCCTGGAACCCTTTCAAATGCCACAGACAATTTGGCCCTCTCTGCTTTCCTGCGGACTCCATCCTCAAAAGCACCTGTTTTCGCTTTCGGCAGCGTCCGGAGCAAAAAAGACAAACGTCCAGCTTTTGCTGCCACAGCAAAGGTGCCAGCGGGGAAAAGTAATGCTGGTTCTCACTGCCTCCTGGAACCTCTTCAAATGCCCCAGACAATTTGGCCCTCTCTGCTTTCCTGCGGACTCCATGCTCAAAAGAACCTGTTTTCGCTTTCGGCAACCTCCGGAGCAAAAAAGACAAACGTCCAGCTTTTGCTGCCACAGCAAAGGTGCCAGCGGGGAAAAGTAATGCTGGTTCTCACTGCCTCCTGGAACCCTTTCAAATGCCCCTGACAATTTGGCCCTCTCTGCTTTCCTGCGGACTCCATCCTCAAAAGAACCTTTTTTTGCTTTCGGCGCCGTCCGGAGCAAAAAAGACAAACGTCCAGCTTTTGCTGCCACAGCAAAGGTGCCAGCGGGGAAAAGTAATGCTGGTTCTCACTGCCTCCTGGAACCTCTTCAAATGCCCCAGACAATTTGGCCCTCTCTGCTTTCCTGCGGACTCCATCCTCAAAAGCACCTGTTTTCGCTTTCGGCAGCCTCCGGAGCAAAAAAGACAAACGTCCAGCTTTTGCTGCCACAGCAAAGGTGCCAGCGGGGAAAAGTAATGCTGGTTCTCACTGCCTCCTGGAACCCTTTCAAATGCCACAGACAATTTGGCCCTCTCTGCTTTCCTGCGGACTCCATCCTCAAAAGCACCTGTTTTCGCTTTCGGCAGCGTCCGGAGCAAAAAAGACAAACGTCCAGCTTTTGCTGCCACAGCAAAGGTGCCAGCGGGGAAAAGTAATGCTGGTTCTCACTGCCTCCTGGAACCCTTTCAAATGCCACAGACAATTTGGCCCTCTCTGCTTTCCTGCGGACTCCATCCTCAAAAGAACCTATTTTCCCTTTCGGCGCCCTCCGGAGCAAAAAAGACAAACGTCCAGCTTTTGCTGCCACAGCAAAGGTGCCAGCGGGGAAAAGTAATGCTGGTTCTCACTGCCTCCTGGAACCCTTTCAAATGCCACAGACAATTTGGCCCTCTCTGCTTTCCTGCGGACTCCATCCTCAAAAGCAGCTGTTTTCGCTTTCGGCAGCCTCCGGAGCAAAAAAGACAAACGTCCAGCTTTTGCTGCCACAGCAAAGGTGCCAGCGGGGAAAAGTAATGCTGGTTCTCACTGCCTCCTGGAACCCTTTCAAATGCCACAGACAATTTGGCCCTCTCTGCTTTCCTGCGGACTCCATCCTCAAAAGAACCTGTTTTCGCTTTCGGCAGCCTCCGGAGTAAAAAAGACAAACGTCCAGCTTTTGCTGCCACAGCAAAGGTGGCAGCGGGGAAAAGTAATGCTGGTTCTCACTGCCTCCTGGAACCTCTTCAAATGCCCCAGACAATTTGGCCCTCTCTGCTTTCCTGCGGACTCCATCCTCAAAAGCACCTGTTTTCGCTTTCGGCAGCCTCCGGAGCAAAAAAGACAAACGTCCAGCTTTTGCTGCCACAGCAAAGGTGGCAGCGGGGAAAAGTAATGCTGGTTCTCACTGCCTCCTGGAACCCTTTCAAATGCCACAGACAATTTGGCCCTCTCTGCTTTCCTGCGGACTCCATCCTCAAAAGAACCTATTTTCCCTTTCGGCGCCCTCCGGAGCAAAAAAGACAAACGTCCAGCTTTTGCTGCCACAGCAAAGGTGCCAGCGGGGAAAAGTAATGCTGGTTCTCACTGCCTCCTGGAACCCTTTCAAATGCCACAGACAATTTGGCCCTCTCTGCTTTCCTGCGGACTCCATCCTCAAAAGCAGCTGTTTTCGCTTTCGGCAGCCTCCGGAGCAAAAAAGACAAACGTCCAGCTTTTGCTGCCACAGCAAAGGTGCCAGCGGGGAAAAGTAATGCTGGTTCTCACTGCCTCCTGGAACCCTTTCAAATGCCACAGACAATTTGGCCCTCTCTGCTTTCCTGCGGACTCCATCCTCAAAAGCACCTGTTTTCGCTTTCGGCAGCCTCCGGAGCAAAAAAGACAAACGTCCAGCTTTTGCTGCCACAGCAAAGGTGCCAGCGGGGAAAAGTAATGCTGGTTCTCACTGCCTCCTGGAACCCTTTCAAATGCCCCAGACAATTTGGCCCTCTCTGCTTTCCTGCGGACTCCATCCTCAAAAGCACCTGTTTTCGCTTTCGGCAGCCTCCGGAGCAAAAAAGACAAACGTCCAGCTTTTGCTGCCACAGCAAAGGTGCCAGCGGGGAAAAGTAATGCTGGTTCTCACTGCCTCCTGGAACCCTTTCAAATGCCACAGACAATTTGGCCCTCTCTGCTTTCCTGCGGACTCCATCCTCAAAAGCACCTGTTTTCGCTTTCGGCAGCCTCCGGAGCAAAAAAGACAAACGTCCAGCTTTTGCTGCCACAGCAAAGGTGCCAGCGGGGAAAAGTAATGCTGGTTCTCACTGCCTCCTGGAACCCTTTCAAATGCCACAGACAATTTGGCCCTCTCTGCTTTCCTGCGGACTCCATCCTCAAAAGAACCTGTTTTCGCTTTCGGCAGCCTCCGGAGCAAAAAAGACAAACGTCCAGCTTTTGCTGCCACAGCAAAGGTGCCAGCGGGGAAAAGTAATGCTGGTTCTCACTGCCTCCTGGAACCTCTTCAAATGCCCCAGACAATTTGGCCCTCTCTGCTTTCCTGCGGACTCCATCCTCAAAAGCACCTGTTTTCGCTTTCGGCAGCCTCCGGAGCAAAAAAGACAAACGTCCAGCTTTTGCTGCCACAGCAAAGGTGCCAGCGGGGAAAAGTAATGCTGGTTCTCACTGCCTCCTGGAACCCTTTCAAATGCCACAGACAATTTGGCCCTCTCTGCTTTCCTGCGGACTCCATCCTCAAAAGAACCTATTTTCCCTTTCGGCGCCCTCCGGAGCAAAAAAGACAAACGTCCAGCTTTTGCTGCCACAGCAAAGGTGCCAGCGGGGAAAAGTAATGCTGGTTCTCACTGCCTCCTGGAACCCTTTCAAATGCCCCTGACAATTTGGCCCTCTCTGCTTTCCTGCGGACTCTATCCTCAAAAGCGCCTTTTTTCACTTTCGGCGCCCTCCGGTGGTAAAAAGACAAACGTCCAGTTTTTGCTGCCACAGCAAAGGTGCCAGCGGGGAAAAGTAATGCTGGTTCTCACTGCCTCCTGGAACTCTTTCAAATGCCACAGACAATTTGGCCCTCTCTGCTTTCCTGCGGACTCCATCCTCAATAGCACCTATTTTCGCTTTCGGCAGCCTCCGGAGCAAAAAAGACAAACGTCCAGCTTTTGCTGCCACAGCAAAGGTGCCAGCGGGGAAAAGTAATGCTGGTTCTCACTGCCTCCTGGAACCCTTTCAAATGCCACAGACAATTTGGCCCTCTCTGCTTTCCTGCGGACTCCATCCTCAAAAGCACCTTTTTTCGCTTTCGGCATTCTCCGGAGCAAAAAAGACAAACGTCCAGCTTTTGCTGCCACAGCAAAGGTGCCAGCGGGGAAAAGTAATGCTGGTTCTCACTGCCTCCTGGAACCTCTTCAAATGCCCCAGACAATTTGGCCCTCTCTGCTTTCCTGCGGACTCCATGCTCAAAAGAACCTGTTTTCGCTTTCGGCAACCTCCGGAGCAAAAAAGACAAACGTCCAGCTTTTGCTGCCACAGCAAAGGTGCCAGCGGGGAAAAGTAATGCTGGTTCTCACTGCCTCCTGGAACCCTTTCAAATGCCACAGACAATTTGGCCCTCTCTGCTTTCCTGCGGACTCCATCCTCAAAAGAACCTTTTTTTGCTTTCGGCGCCGTCCGGAGCAAAAAAGACAAACGTCCAGCTTTTGCTGCCACAGCAAAGGTGCCAGCGGGGAAAAGTAATGCTGGTTCTCACTGCCTCCTGGAACCTCTTCAAATGCCCCAGACAATTTGGCCCTCTCTGCTTTCCTGCGGACTCCATCCTCAAAAGCACCTGTTTTCGCTTTCGGCAGCCTCCGGAGCAAAAAAGACAAACGTCCAGCTTTTGCTGCCACAGCAAAGGTGCCAGCGGGGAAAAGTAATGCTGGTTCTCACTGCCTCCTGGAACCCTTTCAAATGCCACAGACAATTTGGCCCTCTCTGCTTTCCTGCGGACTCCATCCTCAAAAGCACCTGTTTTCGCTTTCGGCAGCGTCCGGAGCAAAAAAGACAAACGTCCAGCTTTTGCTGCCACAGCAAAGGTGCCAGCGGGGAAAAGTAATGCTGGTTCTCACTGCCTCCTGGAACCCTTTCAAATGCCACAGACAATTTGGCCCTCTCTGCTTTCCTGCGGACTCCATCCTCAAAAGAACCTATTTTCCCTTTCGGCGCCCTCCGGAGCAAAAAAGACAAACGTCCAGCTTTTGCTGCCACAGCAAAGGTGCCAGCGGGGAAAAGTAATGCTGGTTCTCACTGCCTCCTGGAACCCTTTCAAATGCCACAGACAATTTGGCCCTCTCTGCTTTCCTGCGGACTCCATCCTCAAAAGCAGCTGTTTTCGCTTTCGGCAGCCTCCGGAGCAAAAAAGACAAACGTCCAGCTTTTGCTGCCACAGCAAAGGTGCCAGCGGGGAAAAGTAATGCTGGTTCTCACTGCCTCCTGGAACCCTTTCAAATGCCACAGACAATTTGGCCCTCTCTGCTTTCCTGCGGACTCCATCCTCAAAAGAACCTGTTTTCGCTTTCGGCAGCCTCCGGAGCAAAAAAGACAAACGTCCAGCTTTTGCTGCCACAGCAAAGGTGGCAGCGGGGAAAAGTAATGCTGGTTCTCACTGCCTCCTGGAACCTCTTCAAATGCCCCAGACAATTTGGCCCTCTCTGCTTTCCTGCGGACTCCATCCTCAAAAGCACCTGTTTTCGCTTTCGGCAGCCTCCGGAGCAAAAAAGACAAACGTCCAGCTTTTGCTGCCACAGCAAAGGTGGCAGCGGGGAAAAGTAATGCTGGTTCTCACTGCCTCCTGGAACCCTTTCAAATGCCACAGACAATTTGGCCCTCTCTGCTTTCCTGCGGACTCCATCCTCAAAAGAACCTATTTTCCCTTTCGGCGCCCTCCGGAGCAAAAAAGACAAACGTCCAGCTTTTGCTGCCACAGCAAAGGTGCCAGCGGGGAAAAGTAATGCTGGTTCTCACTGCCTCCTGGAACCCTTTCAAATGCCACAGACAATTTGGCCCTCTCTGCTTTCCTGCGGACTCCATCCTCAAAAGCAGCTGTTTTCGCTTTCGGCAGCCTCCGGAGCAAAAAAGACAAACGTCCAGCTTTTGCTGCCACAGCAAAGGTGCCAGCGGGGAAAAGTAATGCTGGTTCTCACTGCCTCCTGGAACCCTTTCAAATGCCACAGACAATTTGGCCCTCTCTGCTTTCCTGCGGACTCCATCCTCAAAAGAACCTGTTTTCGCTTTCGGCAGCCTCCGGAGCAAAAAAGACAAACGTCCAGCTTTTGCTGCCACAGCAAAGGTGCCAGCGGGGAAAAGTAATGCTGGTTCTCACTGCCTCCTGGAACCTCTTCAAATGCCACAGACAATTTGGCCCTCTCTGCTTTCCTGCGGACTCCATCCTCAAAAGCACCTGTTTTCGCTTTCGGCAGCCTCCGGAGCAAAAAAGACAAACGTCCAGCTTTTGCTGCCACAGCAAAGGTGGCATCGGGGAAAAGTAATGCTGGTTCTCACTGCCTCCTGGAACCCTTTCAAATGCCACAGACAATTTGGCCCTCTCTGCTTTCCTGCGGACTCCATCCTCAAAAGAACCTATTTTCCCTTTCGGCGCCCTCCGGAGCAAAAAAGACAAACGTCCAGCTTTTGCTGCCACAGCAAAGGTGCCAGCGGGGAAAAGTAATGCTGGTTCTCACTGCCTCCTGGAACCCTTTCAAATGCCACAGACAATTTGGCCCTCTCTGCTTTCCTGCGGACTCTATCCTCAAAAGCGCCTTTTTTCACTTTCGGCGCCCTCCGTTGGTAAAAAGACAAACGTCCAGCTTTTGCTGCCACAGCAAAGGTGCCAGCGGGGAAAAGTAATGCTGGTTCTCACTGCCTCCTGGAACCCTTTCAAATGCCACAGACAATTTGGCCCTCTCTGCTTTCCTGCGGACTCCATCCTCAAAAGAACCTGTTTTCGCTTTCAACAGCCTCCGGAGCAAAAAAGACAAACGTCCAGCTTTTGCTGCCACAGCAAAGGTGCCAGCGGGGAAAAGTAATGCTGGTTCTCACTGCCTCCTGGAACCCTTTCAAATGCCACAGACAATTTGGCCCTCTCTGCTTTCCTGCGGACTCCATCCTCAAAAGCACCTGTTTTCGCTTTCGGCAGCGTCCGGAGCAAAAAAGACAAACGTCCAGCTTTTGCTGCCACAGCAAAGGTGCCAGCGGGGAAAAGTAATGCTGGTTCTCACTGCCTCCTGGAACCTCTTCAAATGCCCCAGACAATTTGGCCCTCTCTGCTTTCCTGCGGACTCCATCCTCAAAAGCACCTGTTTTCGCTTTCGGCAGCCTCCGGAGCAAAAAAGACAAACGTCCAGCTTTTGCTGCCACAGCAAAGGTGCCAGCGGGGAAAAGTGATGCTGGTTCTCACTGCCTCCTGGAACTCTTTCAAATGCCACAGACAATTTGGCCCTCTCTGCTTTCCTGCGGACTCCATCCTCAAAAGCAGCTGTTTTCGCTTTCGGCAGCCTCCGGAGCAAAAAAGACAAACGTCCAGCTTTTGCTGCCACAGCAAAGGTGCCAGCGGGGAAAAGTAATGCTGGTTCTCACTGCCTCCTGGAACCCTTTCAAATGCCACAGACAATTTGGCCCTCTCTGCTTTCCTGCGGACTCCATCCTCAAAAGCACCTGTTTTCGCTTTCGGCAGCCTCCGGAGCAAAAAAGACAAACGTCCAGCTTTTGCTGCCACAGCAAAGGTGCCAGCGGGGAAAAGTAATGCTGGTTCTCACTGCCTCCTGGAACCTCTTCAAATGCCCCAGACAATTTGGCCCTCTCTGCTATCCTGCGGACTCCATCCTCAAAAGCACCTGTTTTCGCTTTCGGCAGCCTCCGGAGCAAAAAAGACAAACGTCCAGCTTTTGCTGCCACAGCAAAGGTGCCAGCGGGGAAAAGTAATGCTGGTTCTCACTGCCTCCTGGAACCCTTTCAAATGCCCCAGACAATTTGGCCCTCTCTGCTTTCCTGCGGACTCCATCCTCAAAAGCACCTGTTTTCGCTTTCGGCAGCGTCCGGAGCAAAAAAGACAAACGTCCAGCTTTTGCTGCCACAGCAAAGGTGCCAGCGGGGAAAAGTAATGCTGGTTCTCACTGCCTCCTGGAACCTGTTCAAATGCCCCAGACAATTTGGCCCTCTCTGCTTTCCTGCGGACTCCATCCTCAAAAGCACCTGTTTTCGCTTTCGGCAGCGTCCGGAGCAAAAAAGACAAACGTCCAGCTTTTGCTGCCACAGCAAAGGTGCCAGCGGGGAAAAGTAATGCTGGTTCTCACTGCCTCCTGGAACCCTTTCAAATGCCACAGACAATTTGGCCCTCTCTGCTTTCCTGCGGACTCCATCCTCAAAAGCACCTGTTTTCGCTTTCGGCAGCCTCCGGAGCAAAAAAGACAAACGTCCAGCTTTTGCTGCCACAGCAAAGGTGCCAGCGGGGAAAAGTAATGCTGGTTCTCACTGCCTCCTGGAACCCTTTCAAATGCCACAGACAATTTGGCCCTCTCTGCTTTCCTGCGGACTCCATCCTCAAAAGCACCTGTTTTCGCTTTCGGCAGCCTCCGGAGCAAAAAAGACAAACGTCCAGCTTTTGCTGCCACAGCAAAGGTGCCAGCGGGGAAAAGTAATGCTGGTTCTCACTGCCTCCTGGAACCCTTTCAAATGCCACAGACAATTTGGCCCTCTCTGCTTTCCTGCGGACTCCATCCTCAAAAGAACCTGTTTTCGCTTTCGGCAGCCTCCGGAGCAAAAAAGACAAACGTCCAGCTTTTGCTGCCACAGCAAAGGTGCCAGCGGGGAAAAGTAATGCTGGTTCTCACTGCCTCCTGGAACCTCTTCAAATGCCCCAGACAATTTGGCCCTCTCTGCTTTCCTGCGGACTCCATCCTCAAAAGCACCTGTTTTCGCTTTCGGCAGCCTCCGGAGCAAAAAAGACAAACGTCCAGCTTTTGCTGCCACAGCAAAGGTGGCAGCGGGGAAAAGTAATGCTGGTTCTCACTGCCTCCTGGAACCCTTTCAAATGCCACAGACAATTTGGCCCTCTCTGCTTTCCTGCGGACTCCATCCTCAAAAGAACCTATTTTCCCTTTCGGCGCCCTCCGGAGCAAAAAAGACAAACGTCCAGCTTTTGCTGCCACAGCAAAGGTGCCAGCGGGGAAAAGTAATGCTGGTTCTCACTGCCTCCTGGAACCCTTTCAAATGCCCCTGACAATTTGGCCCTCTCTGCTTTCCTGCGGACTCTATCCTCAAAAGCGCCTTTTTTCACTTTCGGCGCCCTCCGGTGGTAAAAAGACAAACGTCCAGCTTTTGCTGCCACAGCAAAGGTGCCAGCGGGGAAAAGTAATGCTGGTTCTCACTGCCTCCTGGAACTCTTTCAAATGCCACAGACAATTTGGCCCTCTCTGCTTTCCTGCGGACTCCATCCTCAAAAGCACCTATTTTCGCTTTCGGCAGCCTCCGGAGCAAAAAAGACAAACGTCCAGCTTTTGCTGCCACAGCAAAGGTGCCAGCGGGGAAAAGTAATGCTGGTTCTCACTGCCTCCTGGAACCCTTTCAAATGCCCCAGACAATTTGGCCCTCTCTGCTTTCCTGCGGACTCCATCCTCAAAAGAACCTATTTTTGCTTTCGGCGCCCTCCGGAGCAAAAAAGACAAACGTCCAGCTTTTGCTGCCACAGCAAAGGTGCCAGCAGGGAAAAGTAATGCTGGTTCTCACTGCCTCCTGGAACTCCTTCAAATGCCACAGACAATTTGGCCCTCTGTGCTTTCCTGTGGACTCCATCCTCAAAAGCACCTGTTTTCGCTTTCGGCAGCCTCCGGAGCAAAAAAGACAAACGTCCAGCTTTTGCTGCCACAGCAAAGGTGCCAGCGGGGAAAAGTAATGCTGGTTCTCACTGCCTCCTGGAACCCTTTCAAATGCCACAGACAATTTGGCCCTCTCTGCTTTCCTGCGGACTCCATCCTCAAAAGAACCTGTTTTCGCTTTCAACAGCCTCCGGAGCAAAAAAGACAAACGTCCAGCTTTTGCTGCCACAGCAAAGGTGCCAGCGGGGAAAAGTAATGCTGGTTCTCACTGCCTCCTGGAACCCTTTCAAATGCCACAGACAATTTGGCCCTCTCTGCTTTCCTGCGGACTCCATCCTCAAAAGCAGCTGTTTTCGCTTTCGGCAGCCTCCGGAGCAAAAAAGACAAACGTCCAGCTTTTGCTGCCACAGCAAAGGTGCCAGCGGGGAAAAGTAATGCTGGTTCTCACTGCCTCCTGGAACCCTTTCAAATGCCACAGACAATTTGGCCCTCTCTGCTTTCCTGCGGACTCCATCCTCAAAAGCACCTGTTTTCGCTTTCGGCAGCCTCCGGAGCAAAAAAGACAAACGTCCAGCTTTTGCTGCCACAGCAAAGGTGCCAGCGGGGAAAAGTAATGCTGGTTCTCACTGCCTCCTGGAACCTCTTCAAATGCCCCAGACAATTTGGCCCTCTCTGCTTTCCTGCGGACTCCATCCTCAAAAGCACCTGTTTTCGCTTTCGGCAGCCTCCGGAGCAAAAAAGACAAACGTCCAGCTTTTGCTGCCACAGCAAAGGTGCCAGCGGGGAAAAGTAATGCTGGTTCTCACTGCCTCCTGGAACCCTTTCAAATGCCCCAGACAATTTGGCCCTCTCTGCTTTCCTGCGGACTCCATCCTCAAAAGCACCTGTTTTCGCTTTCGGCAGCGTCCGGAGCAAAAAAGACAAACGTCCAGCTTTTGCTGCCACAGCAAAGGTGCCAGCGGGGAAAAGTAATGCTGGTTCTCACTGCCTCCTGGAACCTGTTCAAATGCCCCAGACAATTTGGCCCTCTCTGCTTTCCTGCGGACTCCATCCTCAAAAGCACCTGTTTTCGCTTTCGGCAGCGTCCGGAGCAAAAAAGAAAAACGTCCAGCTTTTGCTGCCACAGCAAAGGTGCCAGCGGGGAAAAGTAATGCTGGTTCTCACTGCCTCCTGGAACCCTTTCAAATGCCACAGACAATTTGGCCCTCTCTGCTTTCCTGCGGACTCCATCCTCAAAAGCACCTGTTTTCGCTTTCGGCAGCCTCCGGAGCAAAAAAGACAAACGTCCAGCTTTTGCTGCCACAGCAAAGGTGCCAGCGGGGAAAAGTAATGCTGGTTCTCACTGCCTCCTGGAACCCTTTCAAATGCCACAGACAATTTGGCCCTCTCTGCTTTCCTGCGGACTCCATCCTCAAAAGCACCTGTTTTCGCTTTCGGCGCCCTCCGGAGCAAAAAAGACAAACGTCCAGCTTTTGCTGCCACAGCAAAGGTGCCAGCGGGGAAAAGTAATGCTGGTTCTCACTGCCTCCTGGAACCCTTTCAAATGCCCCTGACAATTTGGCCCTCTCTGCTTTCCTGCGGACTCTATCCTCAAAAGCGCCTTTTTTCACTTTCGGCGCCCTCCGGTGGTAAAAAGACAAACGTCCAGCTTTTGCTGCCACAGCAAAGGTGCCAGCGGGGAAAAGTAATGCTGGTTCTCACTGCCTCCTGGAACTCTTTCAAATGCCACAGACAATTTGGCCCTCTCTGCTTTCCTGCGGACTCCATCCTCAAAAGCACCTATTTTCGCTTTCGGCAGCCTCCGGAGCAAAAAAGACAAACGTCCAGCTTTTGCTGCCACAGCAAAGGTGCCAGCGGGGAAAAGTAATGCTGGTTCTCACTGCCTCCTGGAACCCTTTCAAATGCCACAGACAATTTGGCCCTCTCTGCTTTCCTGCGGACTCCATCCTCAAAAGCACCTGTTTTCGCTTTCGGCAGCGTCCGGAGCAAAAAAGACAAACGTCCAGCTTTTGCTGCCACAGCAAAGGTGCCAGCGGGGAAAAGTAATGCTGGTTCTCACTGCCTCCTGGAACCTCTTCAAATGCCCCAGACAATTTGGCCCTCTCTGCTTTCCTGCGGACTCCATCCTCAAAAGCACCTGTTTTCGCTTTCGGCAACCTCCGGAGCAAAAAAGACAAACGTCCAGCTTTTGCTGCCACAGCAAAGGTGCCAGCGGGGAAAAGTAATGCTGGTTCTCACTGCCTCCTGGAACCCTTTCAAATGCCCCTGACAATTTGGCCCTCTCTGCTTTCCTGCGGACTCCATCCTCAAAAGAACCTTTTTTTGCTTTAGGCGCCGTCCGGAGCAAAAAAGACAAACGTCCAGCTTTTGCTGCCACAGCAAAGGTGCCAGCAGGGAAAAGTAATGCTGGTTCTCACTGCCTCCTGGAACTCCTTCAAATGCCACAGACAATTTGGCCCTCTCTGCTTTCCTGTGGACTCCATCCTCAAAAGCACCTGTTTTCGCTTTCGGCAGCCTCCGGAGCAAAAAAGACAAACGTCCAGCTTTTGCTGCCACAGCAAAGGTGCCAGCGGGGAAAAGTAATGCTGGTTCTCACTGCCTCCTGGAACCCTTTCAAATGCCACAGACAATTTGGCCCTCTCTGCTTTCCTGCGGACTCTATTCTCAAAAGCGCCTTTTTTCACTTTCGGCGCCCTCCGTTGGTAAAAAGACAAACGTCCAGCTTTTGCTGCCACAGCAAAGGTGCCAGCGGGGAAAAGTAATGCTCGTTCTCACTGCCTCCTGGAACCCTTTCAAATGCCACAGACAATTTGGCCCTCTCTGCTTTCCTGCGGACTCCATCCTCAAAAGCACCTGTTTTCGCTTTCGGCAGCCTCCGGAGCAAAAAAGACAAACGTCCAGCTTTTGCTGCCACAGCAAAGGTGCCAGCGGGGAAAAGTAATGCTGGTTCTCACTGCCTCCTGGAACCCTTTCAAATGCCCCAGACAATTTGGCCCTCTCTGCTTTCCTGCGGACTCCATCCTCAAAAGAACCTATTTTTGCTTTCGGCGCCCTCCGGAACAAAAAAGACAAACGTCCAGCTTTTGCTGCCACAGCAAAGGTGCCAGCAGGGAAAAGTAATGCTGGTTCTCACTGCCTCCTGGAACTCCTTCAAATGCCACAGACAATTTGGCCCTCTGTGCTTTCCTGTGGACTCCATCCTCAAAAGCACCTGTTTTCGCTTTCGGCAGCCTCCGGAGCAAAAAAGACAAACGTCCAGCTTTTGCTGCCACAGCAAAGGTGCCAGCGGGGAAAAGTAATGCTGGTTCTCACTGCCTCCTGGAACCCTTTCAAATGCCCCAGACAATTTGGCCCTCTCTGCTTTCCTGCGGACTCCATCCTCAAAAGCACCTGTTTTCGCTTTCGGCGCCCTCCGGAGCAAAAAAGACAAACGTCCAGCTTTTGCTGCCACAGCAAAGGTGCCAGCGGGGAAAAGTAATGCTGGTTCTCACTGCCTCCTGGAACCCTTTCAAATGCCACAGACAATTTGGCCCTCTCTGCTTTCCTGCGGACTCCATCCTCAAAAGAACCTGTTTTCGCTTTCAACAGCCTCCGGAGCAAAAAAGACAAACGTCCAGCTTTTGCTGCCACAGCAAAGGTGCCAGCGGGGAAAAGTAATGCTGGTTCTCACTGCCTCCTGGAACCCTTTCAAATGCCACAGACAATTTGGCCCTCTCTGCTTTCCTGCGGACTCCATCCTCAAAAGCACCTGTTTTCGCTTTCGGCAGCGTCCGGAGCAAAAAAGACAAACGTCCAGCTTTTGCTGCCACAGCAAAGGTGCCAGCGGGGAAAAGTAATGCTGGTTCTCACTGCCTCCTGCAACCTCTTCAAATGCCCCAGACAATTTGGCCCTCTCTGCTTTCCTGCGGACTCCATCCTCAAAAGCACCTGTTTTCGCTTTCGGCAGCCTCCGGAGCAAAAAAGACAAACGTCCAGCTTTTGCTGCCACAGCAAAGGTGCCAGCGGGGAAAAGTGATGCTGGTTCTCACTGCCTCCTGGAACTCTTTCAAATGCCACAGACAATTTGGCCCTCTCTGCTTTCCTGCGGACTCCATCCTCAAAAGCAGCTGTTTTCGCTTTCGGCAGCCTCCGGAGCAAAAAAGACAAACGTCCAGCTTTTGCTGCCACAGCAAAGGTGCCAGCGGGGAAAAGTAATGCTGGTTCTCACTGCCTCCTGGAACCCTTTCAAATGCCACAGACAATTTGGCCCTCTCTGCTTTCCTGCGGACTCCATCCTCAAAAGCACCTGTTTTCGCTTTCGGCAGCCTCCGGAGCAAAAAAGACAAACGTCCAGCTTTTGCTGCCACAGCAAAGGTGCCAGCGGGGAAAAGTAATGCTGGTTCTCACTGCCTCCTGGAACCTCTTCAAATGCCCCAGACAATTTGGCCCTCTCTGCTTTCCTGCGGACTCCATCCTCAAAAGCACCTGTTTTCGCTTTCGGCAGCCTCCGGAGCAAAAAAGACAAACGTCCAGCTTTTGCTGCCACAGCAAAGGTGCCAGCGGGGAAAAGTAATGCTGGTTCTCACTGCCTCCTGGAACCCTTTCAAATGCCCCAGACAATTTGGCCCTCTCTGCTTTCCTGCGGACTCCATCCTCAAAAGCACCTGTTTTCGCTTTCGGCAGCGTCCGGAGCAAAAAAGACAAACGTCCAGCTTTTGCTGCCACAGCAAAGGTGCCAGCGGGGAAAAGTGATGCTGGTTCTCACTGCCTCCTGGAACCTGTTCAAATGCCCCAGACAATTTGGCCCTCTCTGCTTTCCTGCGGACTCCATCCTCAAAAGCACCTGTTTTCGCTTTCGGCAGCCTCCAGAGCAAAAAAGACAAACGTCCAGCTTTTGCTGCCACAGCAAAGGTGCCAGCGGGGAAAAGTAATGCTGGTTCTCACTGCCTCCTGGAACCCTTTCAAATGCCACAGACAATTTGGCCCTCTCTGCTTTCCTGCGGACTCCATCCTCAAAAGCACCTGTTTTCGCTTTCGGCAGCCTCCGGAGCAAAAAAGACAAACGTCCAGCTTTTGCTGCCACAGCAAAGGTGCCAGCGGGGAAAAGTAATGCTGGTTCTCACTGCCTCCTGGAACCCTTTCAAATGCCACAGACAATTTGGCCCTCTCTGCTTTCCTGCGGACTCCATCCTCAAAAGCACCTGTTTTCGCTTTCGGCAGCCTCCGGAGCAAAAAAGACAAACGTCCAGCTTTTGCTGCCACAGCAAAGGTGCCAGCGGGGAAAAGTAATGCTGGTTCTCACTGCCTCCTGGAACCCTTTCAAATGCCACAGACAATTTGGCCCTCTCTGCTTTCCTGCGGACTCCATCCTCAAAAGAACCTGTTTTCGCTTTCGGCAGCCTCCGGAGCAAAAAAGACAAACGTCCAGCTTTTGCTGCCACAGCAAAGGTGCCAGCGGGGAAAAGTAATGCTGGTTCTCACTGCCTCCTGGAACCTCTTCAAATGCCCCAGACAATTTGGCCCTCTCTGCTTTCCTGCGGACTCCATCCTCAAAAGCACCTGTTTTCGCTTTCGGCAGCCTCCGGAGCAAAAAAGACAAACGTCCAGCTTTTGCTGCCACAGCAAAGGTGCCAGCGGGGAAAAGTAATGCTGGTTCTCACTGCCTCCTGGAACCCTTTCAAATGCCACAGACAATTTGGCCCTCTCTGCTTTCCTGCGGACTCCATCCTCAAAAGAACCTATTTTCCCTTTCGGCGCCCTCCGGAGCAAAAAAGACAAACGTCCAGCTTTTGCTGCCACAGCAAAGGTGCCAGCGGGGAAAAGTAATGCTGGTTCTCACTGCCTCCTGGAACCCTTTCAAATGCCCCTGACAATTTGGCCCTCTCTGCTTTCCTGCGGACTCTATCCTCAAAAGCGCCTTTTTTCACTTTCGGCGCCCTCCGGTGGTAAAAAGACAAACGTCCAGCTTTTGCTGCCACAGCAAAGGTGCCAGCGGGGAAAAGTAATGCTGGTTCTCACTGCCTCCTGGAACTCTTTCAAATGCCACAGACAATTTGGCCCTCTCTGCTTTCCTGCGGACTCCATCCTCAAAAGCACCTATTTTCGCTTTCGGCAGCCTCCGGAGCAAAAAAGACAAACGTCCAGCTTTTGCTGCCACAGCAAAGGTGCCAGCGGGGAAAAGTAATGCTGGTTCTCACTGCCTCCTGGAACCCTTTCAAATGCCACAGACAATTTGGCCCTCTCTGCTTTCCTGCGGACTCCATCCTCAAAAGCACCTGTTTTCGCTTTCGGCAGCGTCCGGAGCAAAAAAGACAAACGTCCAGCTTTTGCTGCCACAGCAAAGGTGCCAGCGGGGAAAAGTAATGCTGGTTCTCACTGCCTCCTGGAACCTCTTCAAATGCCCCAGACAATTTGGCCCTCTCTGCTTTCCTGCGGACTCCATCCTCAAAAGCACCTGTTTTCGCTTTCGGCAACCTCCGGAGCAAAAAAGACAAACGTCCAGCTTTTGCTGCCACAGCAAAGGTGCCAGCGGGGAAAAGTAATGCTGGTTCTCACTGCCTCCTTGAACCCTTTCAAATGCCCCTGACAATTTGGCCCTCTCTGCTTTCCTGCGGACTCCATCCTCAAAAGAACCTTTTTTTGCTTTCGGCGCCGTCCGGAGGAAAAAAGACAAACGTCCAGCTTTTGCTGCCACAGCAAAGGTGCCAGCAGGGAAAAGTAATGCTGATTCTCACTGCCTCCTGGAACTCCTTCAAATGCCACAGACAATTTGGCCCTCTCTGCTTTCCTGCGGACTCCATCCTCAAAAGCACCTGTTTTCGCTTTCGGCAGCCTCCGGAGCAAAAAAGACAAACGTCCAGCTTTTGCTGCCACAGCAAAGGTGCCAGCGGGGAAAAGTAATGCTGGTTCTCACTGCCTCCTGGAACCCTTTCAAATGCCCCAGACAATTTAGCCCTCTCTGCTTTCCTGCGGACTCAATCCTCAAAAGCGCCTTTTTTCACTTTCGGCGCCCTCCGGTGGTAAAAAGACAAACGTCCAGCTTTTGCTGCCACAGCAAAGGTGCCAGCGGGGAAAAGTGATGCTGGTTCTCACTGCCTCTTGGAACTCTTTCAAATGCCACAGACAATTTGGCCCTCTCTGCTTTCCTGCGGACTCCATCCTCAAAAGAACCTATTTTTGCTTTCGGCGCCCTCCGGAGCAAAAAAGACAAACGTCCAGCTTTTGCTGCCACAGCAAAGGTGCCAGCGGGGAAAAGTAATGCTGGTTCTCACTGCCTCCTGGAACCCTTTCAAATGCCACAGACAATTTGGCCCTCTCTGCTTTCCTGCGGACTCCATCCTCAAAAGCACCTGTTTTCGCTTTCGGCAGCGTCCGGAGCAAAAAAGACAAACGTCCAGCTTTTGCTGCCACAGCAAAGGTGCCAGCGGGGAAAAGTAATGCTGGTTCTCACTGCCTCCTGGAACCCTTTCAAATGCCACAGACAATTTGGCCCTCTCTGCTTTCCTGCGGACTCCATCCTCAAAAGAACCTATTTTCCCTTTCGGCGCCCTCCGGAGCAAAAAAGACAAACGTCCAGCTTTTTGCTGCCACAGCAAAGGTGCCAGCGGGGAAAAGTAATGCTGGTTCTCACTGCCTCCTGGAACCCTTTCAAATGCCACAGACAATTTGGCCCTCTCTGCTTTCCTGTGGACTCCATCCTCAAAAGCAGCTGTTTTCGCTTTCGGCAGCCTCCGGAGCAAAAAAGACAAACGTCCAGCTTTTGCTGCCACAGCAAAGGTGCCAGCGGGGAAAAGTAATGCTGGTTCTCACTGCCTCCTGGAACCCTTTCAAATGCCACAGACAATTTGGCCCTCTCTGCTTTCCTGCGGACTCCATCCTCAAAAGCACCTGTTTTCGCTTTCGGCAGCCTCCAGAGCAAAAAAGACAAACGTCCAGCTTTTGCTGCCACAGCAAAGGTGCCAGCGGGGAAAAGTAATGCTGGTTCTCACTGCCTCCTGGAACCCTTTCAAATGCCCCAGACAATTTGGCCCTCTCTGCTTTCCTGCGGACTCCATCCTCAAAAGCACCTGTTTTCGCTTTCGGCAGCCTCCGGAGCAAAAAAGACAAACGTCCAGCTTTTGCTGCCACAGCAAAGGTGCCAGCGGGGAAAAGTAATGCTGGTTCTCACTGCCTCCTGGAACCCTTTCAAATGCCACAGACAATTTGGCCCTCTCTGCTTTCCTGCGGACTCCATCCTCAAAAGAACCTGTTTTCGCTTTCGGCAGCCTCCGGAGCAAAAAAGACAAACGTCCAGCTTTTGCTGCCACAGCAAAGGTGCCAGCGGGGAAAAGTAATGCTGGTTCTCACTGCCTCCTGGAACCTCTTCAAATGCCCCAGACAATTTGGCCCTCTCTGCTTTCCTGCGGACTCCATCCTCAAAAGCACCTGTTTTCGCTTTCGGCAGCCTCCGGAGCAAAAAAGACAAACGTCCAGCTTTTGCTGCCACAGCAAAGGTGGCAGCGGGGAAAAGTAATGCTGGTTCTCACTGCCTCCTGGAACCCTTTCAAATGCCACAGACAATTTGGCCCTCTCTGCTTTCCTGCGGACTCCATCCTCAAAAGAACCTATTTTCCCTTTCGGCGCCCTCCGGAGCAAAAAAGACAAACGTCCAGCTTTTGCTGCCACAGCAAAGGTGCCAGCGGGGAAAAGTAATGCTGGTTCTCACTGCCTCCTGGAACCCTTTCAAATGCCCCTGACAATTTGGCCCTCTCTGCTTTCCTGCGGACTCTATCCTCAAAAGCGCCTTTTTTCACTTTCGGCGCCCTCCGGTGGTAAAAAGACAAACGTCCAGCTTTTGCTGCCACAGCAAAGGTGCCAGCGGGGAAAAGTAATGCTGGTTCTCACTGCCTCCTGGAACTCTTTCAAATGCCACAGACAATTTGGCCCTCTCTGCTTTCCTGCGGACTCCATCCTCAAAAGCACCTATTTTCGCTTTCGGCAGCCTCCGGAGCAAAAAAGACAAACGTCCAGCTTTTGCTGCCACAGCAAAGGTGCCAGCGGGGAAAAGTAATGCTGGTTCTCACTGCCTCCTGGAACCCTTTCAAATGCCACAGACAATTTGGCCCTCTCTGCTTTCCTGCGGACTCCATCCTCAAAAGCACCTGTTTTCGCTTTCGGCAGCGTCCGGAGCAAAAAAGACAAACGTCCAGCTTTTGCTGCCACAGCAAAGGTGCCAGCGGGGAAAAGTAATGCTGGTTCTCACTGCCTCCTGGAACCTCTTCAAATGCCCCAGACAATTTGGCCCTCTCTGCTTTCCTGCGGACTCCATCCTCAAAAGCACCTGTTTTCGCTTTCGGCAACCTCCGGAGCAAAAAAGACAAACGTCCAGCTTTTGCTGCCACAGCAAAGGTGCCAGCGGGGAAAAGTAATGCTGGTTCTCACTGCCTCCTTGAACCCTTTCAAATGCCCCTGACAATTTGGCCCTCTCTGCTTTCCTGCGGACTCCATCCTCAAAAGAACCTTTTTTTGCTTTCGGCGCCGTCCGGAGGAAAAAAGACAAACGTCCAGCTTTTGCTGCCACAGCAAAGGTGCCAGCAGGGAAAAGTAATGCTGGTTCTCACTGCCTCCTGGAACTCCTTCAAATGCCACAGACAATTTGGCCCTCTCTGCTTTCCTGTGGACTCCATCCTCAAAAGCACCTGTTTTCGCTTTCGGCAGCCTCCGGAGCAAAAAAGACAAACGTCCAGCTTTTGCTGCCACAGCAAAGGTGCCAGCGGGGAAAAGTAATGCTGGTTCTCACTGCCTCCTGGAACCCTTTCAAATGCCCCAGACAATTTAGCCCTCTCTGCTTTCCTGCGGACTCAATCCTCAAAAGCGCCTTTTTTCACTTTCGGCGCCCTCCGGTGGTAAAAAGACAAACGTCCAGCTTTTGCTGCCACAGCAAAGGTGCCAGCGGGGAAAAGTGATGCTGGTTCTCACTGCCTCTTGGAACTCTTTCAAATGCCACAGACAATTTGGCCCTCTCTGCTTTCCTGCGGACTCCATCCTCAAAAGAACCTATTTTTGCTTTCGGCGCCCTCCGGAGCAAAAAAGACAAACGTCCAGCTTTTGCTGCCACAGCAAAGGTGCCAGCGGGGAAAAGTAATGCTGGTTCTCACTGCCTCCTGGAACCCTTTCAAATGCCACAGACAATTTGGCCCTCTCTGCTTTCCTGCGGACTCCATCCTCAAAAGCACCTGTTTTCGCTTTCGGCAGCGTCCGGAGCAAAAAAGACAAACGTCCAGCTTTTGCTGCCACAGCAAAGGTGCCAGCGGGGAAAAGTAATGCTGGTTCTCACTGCCTCCTGGAACCCTTTCAAATGCCACAGACAATTTGGCCCTCTCTGCTTTCCTGCGGACTCCATCCTCAAAAGAACCTATTTTCCCTTTCGGCGCCCTCCGGAGCAAAAAAGACAAACGTCCAGCTTTTGCTGCCACAGCAAAGGTGCCAGCGGGGAAAAGTAATGCTGGTTCTCACTGCCTCCTGGAACCCTTTCAAATGCCACAGACAATTTGGCCCTCTCTGCTTTCCTGCAGACTCCATCCTCAAAAGCAGCTGTTTTCGCTTTCGGCAGCCTCCGGAGCAAAAAAGACAAACGTCCAGCTTTTGCTGCCACAGCAAAGGTGCCAGCGGGGAAAAGTAATGCTGGTTCTCACTGCCTCCTGGAACCCTTTCAAATGCCACAGACAATTTGGCCCTCTCTGCTTTCCTGCGGACTCCATCCTCAAAAGCACCTGTTTTCGCTTTCGGCAGCCTCCAGAGCAAAAAAGACAAACGTCCAGCTTTTGCTGCCACAGCAAAGGTGCCAGCGGGGAAAAGTAATGCTGGTTCTCACTGCCTCCTGGAACCCTTTCAAATGCCCCAGACAATTTGGCCCTCTCTGCTTTCCTGCGGACTCCATCCTCAAAAGCACCTGTTTTCGCTTTCGGCAGCCTCCGGAGCAAAAAAGACAAACGTCCAGCTTTTGCTGCCACAGCTAAGGTGCCAGCGGGGAAAAGTAATGCTGGTTCTCACTGCCTCCTGGAACCCTTTCAAATGCCCCAGACAATTTGGCCCTCTCTGCTTTCCTGCGGACTCCATCCTCAAAAGCACCTGTTTTCGCTTTCGGCAGCCTCCGGAGCAAAAAAGACAAACGTCCAGCTTTTGCTGCCACAGCAAAGGTGCCAGCGGGGAAAAGTAATGCTGGTTCTCACTGCCTCCTGGAACCCTTTCAAATGCCACAGACAATTTGGCCCTCTCTGCTTTCCTGCGGACTCCATCCTCAAAAGAACCTGTTTTCGCTTTCGGCAGCCTCCGGAGCAAAAAAGACAAACGTCCAGCTTTTGCTGCCACAGCAAAGGTGCCAGCGGGGAAAAGTAATGCTGGTTCTCACTGCCTCCTGGAACCTGTTCAAATGCCCCAGACAATTTGGCCCTCTCTGCTTTCCTGCGGACTCCATCCTCAAAAGCAGCTGTTTTCGCTTTCGGCAGCCTCCGGAGCAAAAAAGACAAACGTCCAGCTTTTGCTGCCACAGCAAAGGTGCCAGCGGGGAAAAGTAATGCTGGTTCTCACTGCCTCCTGGAACCCTTTCAAATGCCACAGACAATTTGGCCCTCTCTGCTTTCCTGCGGACTCCATCCTCAAAAGCACCTGTTTTCGCTTTCGGCAGCGTCCGGAGCAAAAAAGACAAACGTCCAGCTTTTGCTGCCACAGCAAAGGTGCCAGCGGGGAAAAGTAATGCTGGTTCTCACTGCCTCCTGGAACCCTTTCAAATGCCACAGACAATTTGGCCCTCTCTGCTTTCCTGCGGACTCCATCCTCAAAAGCACCTGTTTTCGCTTTCGGCAGCCTCCGGAGCAAAAAAGACAAACGTCCAGCTTTTGCTGCCACAGCAAAGGTGCCAGCGGGGAAAAGTAATGCTGGTTCTCACTGCCTCCTGGAACCCTTTCAAATGCCACAGACAATTTGGCCCTCTCTGCTTTCCTGCGGACTCCATCCTCAAAAGCACCTGTTTTCGCTTTCGGCAGCCTCCGGAGCAAAAAAGACAAACGTCCAGCTTTTGCTGCCACAGCAAAGGTGCCAGCGGGGAAAAGTAATGCTGGTTCTCACTGCCTCCTGGAACCCTTTCAAATGCCACAGACAATTTGGCCCTCTCTGCTTTCCTGCGGACTCCATCCTCAAAAGAACCTGTTTTCGCTTTCGGCAGCCTCCGGAGCAAAAAAGACAAACGTCCAGCTTTTGCTGCCACAGCAAAGGTGCCAGCGGGGAAAAGTAATGCTGGTTCTCACTGCCTCCTGGAACCCTTTCAAATGCCACAGACAATTTGGCCCTCTCTGCTTTCCTGCGGACTCCATCCTCAAAAGCACCTGTTTTCGCTTTCGGCAGCCTCCGGAGCAAAAAAGACAAACGTCCAGCTTTTGCTGCCACAGCAAAGGTGCCAGCGGGGAAAAGTAATGCTGGTTCTCACTGCCTCCTGGAACCCTTTCAAATGCCACAGACAATTTGGCCCTCTCTGCTTTCCTGCGGACTCCATCCTCAAAAGAACCTATTTTCCCTTTCGGCGCCCTCCGGAGCAAAAAAGACAAACGTCCAGCTTTTGCTGCCACAGCAAAGGTGCCAGCGGGGAAAAGTAATGCTGGTTCTCACTGCCTCCTGGAACCCTTTCAAATGCCCCTGACAATTTGGCCCTCTCTGCTTTCCTGCGGACTCTATCCTCAAAAGCGCCTTTTTTCACTTTCGGCGCCCTCCGGTGGTAAAAACACAAACGTCCAGCTTTTGCTGCCACAGCAAAGGTGCCAGCGGGGAAAAGTAATGCTCGTTCTCACTGCCTCCTGGAACTCTTTCAAATGCCACAGACAATTTGGCCCTCTCTGCTTTCCTGCGGACTCCATCCTCAAAAGCACCTATTTTCGCTTTCGGCAGCCTCCGGAGCAAAAAAGACAAACGTCCAGCTTTTGCTGCCACAGCAAAGGTGCCAGCGGGGAAAAGTAATGCTGGTTCTCACTGCCTCCTGGAACCCTTTCAAATGCCACAGACAATTTGGCCCTCTCTGCTTTCCTGCGGACTCCATCCTCAAAAGAACCTATTTTTGCTTTCGGCGCCCTCCGGAGTAAAAAAGACAAACGTCCAGCTTTTGCTGCCACAGCAAAGGTGCCAGCAGGGAAAAGTAATGCTGGTTCTCACTGCCTCCTGGAACTCCTTCAAATGCCACAGACAATTTGGCCCTCTCTGCTTTCCTGTGGACTCCATCCTCAAAAGCACTTGTTTTCGCTTTCGGCAGCCTCCGGAGCAAAAAAGACAAACGTCCAGCTTTTGCTGCCACAGCAAAGGTGCCAGCGGGGAAAAGTAATGCTGGTTCTCACTGCCTCCTGGAACCCTTTCAAATGCCACAGACAATTTGGCCCTCTCTGCTTTCCTGCGGACTCCATCCTCAAAAGCACCTGTTTTCGCTTTCGGCAGCCTCCGGAGCAAAAAAGACAAACGTCCAGCTTTTGCTGCCACAGCAAAGGTGCCAGCGGGGAAAAGTAATGCTGGTTCTCACTGCCTCCTGGAACCCTTTCAAATGCCACAGACAATTTGGCCCTCTCTACTTTCCTGCGGACTCCATCCTCAAAAGCACCTGTTTTCGCTTTCGGCAGCCTCCGGAGCAAAAAAGACAAACGTCCAGCTTTTGCTGCCACAGCAAAGGTGCCAGCGGGGAAAAGTAATGCTGGTTCTCACTGCCTCCTGGAACCTCTTCAAATGCCCCAGACAATTTGGCCCTCTCTGCTTTCCTGCGGACTCCATCCTCAAAAGCAGCTGTTTTCGCTTTCGGCAGCCTCCGGAGCAAAAAAGACAAACGTCCAGCTTTTGCTGCCACAGCAAAGGTGCCAGCGGGGAAAAGTGATGCTGGTTCTCACTGCCTCCTGGAACTCTTTCAAATGCCACAGACAATTTGGCCCTCTCTGCTTTCCTGCGGACTCCATCCTCAAAAGCACCTGTTTTCGCTTTCGGCAGCCTCCAGAGCAAAAAAGACAAACGTCCAGCTTTTGCTGCCACAGCAAAGGTGCCAGCGGGGAAAAGTAATGCTGGTTCTCACTGCCTCCTGGAACCCTTTCAAATGCCACAGACAATTTGGCCCTCTCTGCTTTCCTGCGGACTCCATCCTCAAAAGCACCTGTTTTCGCTTTCGGCAGCCTCCGGAGCAAAAAAGACAAACGTCCAGCTTTTGCTGCCACAGCAAAGGTGCCAGCGGGGAAAAGTAATGCTGGTTCTCACTGCCTCCTGGAACCCTTTCAAATGCCACAGACAATTTGGCCCTCTCTGCTTTCCTGCGGACTCCATCCTCAAAAGCAGCTGTTTTCGCTTTCGGCAGCCTCCGGAGCAAAAAAGACAAACGTCCAGCTTTTGCTGCCACAGCAAAGGTGCCAGCGGGGAAAAGTAATGCTGGTTCTCACTGCCTCCTGGAACCCTTTCAAATGCCACAGACAATTTGGCCCTCTCTGCTTTCCTGCGGACTCCATCCTCAAAAGCACCTGTTTTCGCTTTCGGCAGCCTCCGGAGCAAAAAAGACAAACGTCCAGCTTTTGCTGCCACAGCAAAGGTGCCAGCGGGGAAAAGTAATGCTGGTTCTCACTGCCTCCTGGAACCCTTTCAAATGCCACAGACAATTTGGCCCTCTCTGCTTTCCTGCGGACTCCATCCTCAAAAGCCTGTTTTCGCTTTCGGCAGCCTCCGGAGCAAAAAAGACAAACGTCCAGCTTTTGCTGCCACAGCAAAGGTGCCAGCGGGGAAAAGTAATGCTGGTTCTCACTGCCTCCTGGAACCCTTTCAAATGCCACAGACAATTTGGCCCTCTCTGCTTTCCTGCGGACTCCATCCTCAAAAGCAGCTGTTTTCGCTTTCGGCAGCCTCCGGAGCAAAAAAGACAAACGTCCAGCTTTTGCTGTCACAGCAAAGGTGCCAGCGGGGAAAAGTAATGCTGGTTCTCACTGCCTCCTGGAACCCTTTCAAATGCCACAGACAATTTGGCCCTCTCTGCTTTCCTGCGGACTCCATCCTCAAAAGCACCTGTTTTCGCTTTCGGCAGCCTCCGGAGCAAAAAAGACAAACGTCCAGCTTTTGCTGCCACAGCAAAGGTGCCAGCGGGGAAAAGTAATGCTGGTTCTCACTGCCTCCTGGAACCCTTTCAAATGCCCCTGACAATTTGGCCCTCTCTGCTTTCCTGCGGACTCCATCCTCAAAAGCGCCTTTTTTCACTTTCGGCGCCCTCCGGTGGTAAAAAGACAAACGTCCAGCTTTTGCTGCCACAGCAAAGGTGCCAGCGGGGAAAAGTAATGCTCGTTCTCACTGCCTCCTGGAACTCTTTCAAATGCCACAGACAATTTGGCCCTCTCTGCTTTCCTGCGGACTCCATCCTCAAAAGCACCTATTTTCGCTTTCGGCAGCCTCCGGAGCAAAAAAGACAAACGTCCAGCTTTTGCTGCCACAGCAAAGGTGCCAGCGGGGAAAAGTAATGCTGGTTCTCACTGACTCCTGGAACCCTTTCAAATGCCACAGACAATTTGGCCCTCTCTGCTTTCCTGCGGACTCCATCCTCAAAAGAACCTATTTTTGCTTTCGGCGCCCTCCGGAGCAAAAAAGACAAACGTCCAGCTTTTGCTGCCACAGCAAAGGTGCCAGCAGGGAAAAGTAATGCTGGTTCTCACTGCCTCCTGGAACTCCTTCAAATGCCACAGACAATTTGGCCCTCTCTGCTTTCCTGTGGACTCCATCCTCAAAAGCACCTGTTTTCGCTTTCGGCAGCCTCCGGAGCAAAAAAGACAAACGTCCAGCTTTTGCTGCCACAGCAAAGGTGCCAGCGGGGAAAAGTAATGCTGGTTCTCACTGCCTCCTGGAACCCTTTCAAATGCCCCAGACAATTTAGCCCTCTCTGCTTTCCTGCGGACTCCATCCTCAAAAGAACCTATTTTCCCTTTCGGCGCCCTCCGGAGCAAAAAAGACAAACGTCCAGCTTTTGCTGCCACAGCAAAGGTGCCAGCGGGGAAAAGTAATGCTGGTTCTCACTGCCTCCTGGAACCCTTTCAAATGCCACAGACAATTTGGCCCTCTCTGCTTTCCTGCGGACTCCATCCTCAAAAGCACCTGTTTTCGCTTTCGGCAGCCTCCGGAGCAAAAAAGACAAACGTCCAGCTTTTGCTGCCACAGCAAAGGTGCCAGCGGGGAAAAGTAATGCTGGTTCTCACTGCCTCCTGGAACCCTTTCAAATGCCACAGACAATTTGGCCCTCTCTGCTTTCCTGCGGACTCCATCCTCAAAAGCACCTGTTTTCGCTTTCGGCAGCGTCCGGAGCAAAAAAGACAAACGTCCAGCTTTTGCTGCCACAGCAAAGGTGCCAGCGGGGAAAAGTAATGCTGGTTCTCACTGCCTCCTGGAACCTGTTCAAATGCCCCAGACAATTTGGCCCTCTCTGCTTTCCTGCGGACTCCATCCTCAAAAGCACCTGTTTTCGCTTTCGGCAGCCTCCGGAGCAAAAAAGACAAACGTCCAGCTTTTGCTGCCACAGCAAAGGTGCCAGCGGGGAAAAGTAATGCTGGTTCTCACTGCCTCCTGGAACCCTTTCAAATGCCACAGACAATTTGGCCCTCTCTGCTTTCCTGCGGACTCCATCCTCAAAAGAACCTATTTTTGCTTTCGGCGCACTCCGGAGCAAAAAAGACAAACGTCCAGCTTTTGCTGCCACAGCAAAGGTGCCAGCAGGGAAAAGTAATGCTGGTTCTCACTGCCTCCTGGAACTCCTTCAAATGCCACAGACAATTTGGCCCTCTCTGCTTTCCTGTGGACTCCATCCTCAAAAGTACCTGTTTTCGCTTTCGGCAGCCTCCGGAGCAAAAAAGACAAACGTCCAGCTTTTGCTGCCACAGCAAAGGTGCCAGCGGGGAAAAGTAATGCTGGTTCTCACTGCCTCCTGGAACCCTTTCAAATGCCACAGACAATTTAGCCCTCTCTGCTTTCCTGCGGACTCCATCCTCAAAAGCAGCTGTTTTCGCTTTCGGCAGCCTCCGGAGCAAAAAAGACAAACGTCCAGCTTTTGCTGCCACAGCAAAGGTGCCAGCGGGGAAAAGTAATGCTGGTTCTCACTGCCTCCTGCAACCCTTTCAAGTGCCACAGACAATTTGGCCCTCTCTGCTTTCCTGCGGACTCCATCCTCAAAAGCACCTGTTTTCGCTTTCGGCAGCCTCCGGAGCAAAAAAGACAAACGTCCAGCTTTTGCTGCCACAGCAAAGGTGCCAGCGGGGAAAAGTAATGCTGGTTCTCACTGCCTCCTGGAACCCTTTCAAATGCCACAGACAATTTGGCCCTCTCTGCTTTCCTGCGGACTCCATCCTCAAAAGCACCTGTTTTCGCTTTCGGCAGCCTCCGGAGCAAAAAAGACAAACGTCCAGCTTTTGCTGCCACAGCAAAGGTGCCAGCGGGGAAAAGTAATGCTGGTTCTCACTGCCTCCTGGAACCTGTTCAAATGCCCCAGACAATTTGGCCCTCTCTGCTTTCCTGCGGACTCCATCCTCAAAAGCACCTGTTTTCGCTTTCGGCAGCCTCCGGAGCAAAAAAGACAAACGTCCAGCTTTTGCTGCCACAGCAAAGGTGCCAGCGGGGAAAAGTAATGCTGGTTCTCACTGCCTCCTGGAACCCTTTCAAATGCCCCAGACAATTAAGCCCTCTCTGCTTTCCTGCGGACTCTATCCTCAAAAGCGCCTTTTTTCACTTTCGGCGCCCTCCGGTGGTAAAAAGACAAACGTCCAGCTTTTGCTGCCACAGCAAAGGTGCCAGCGGGGAAAAGTAATGCTGGTTCTCACTGCCTCCTGGAACTCTTTCAAATGCCACAGACAATTTGGCCCTCTCTGCTTTCCTGCGGACTCCATCCTCAAAAGCACCTGTTTTCGCTTTCGGCAGCCTCCGGAGCAAAAAAGACAAACGTCCAGATTTTGCTGCCACAGCAAAGGTGCCAGCGGGGAAAAGTAATGCTGGTTCTCACTGCCTCCTGGAACCCTTTCAAATGCCACAGACAATTTGGCCCTCTCTGCTTTCCTGTGGACTCCATCCTCAAAAGCACCTGTTTTCGCTTTCGGCAGCCTCCGGAGCAAAAAAGACAAACGTCCAGCTTTTGCTGCCACAGCAAAGGTGCCAGCGGGGAAAAGTAATGCTGGTTCTCACTGCCTCCTGGAACCCTTTCAAATGCCCCAGACAATTTGGCCCTCTCTGCTTTCCTGCGGACTCCATCCTCAAAAGCACCTGTTTTCGCTTTCGGCAGCGTCCGGAGCAAAAAAGACAAACGTCCAGCTTTTGCTGCCACAGCAAAGGTGCCAGCGGGGAAAAGTAATGCTGGTTCTCACTGCCTCCTGGAACCTGTTCAAATGCCCCAGACAATTTGGCCCTCTCTGCTTTCCTGCGGACTCCATCCTCAAAAGCACCTGTTTTCGCTTTCGGCAGCCTCCGGAGCAAAAAAGACAAACGTCCAGCTTTTGCTGCCACAGCAAAGGTGCCAGCGGGGAAAAGTAATGCTGGTTCTCACTGCCTCCTGGAACCCTTTCAAATGCCACAGACAATTTGGCCCTCTCTGCTTTCCTGCGGACTCCATCCTCAAAAGCAGCTGTTTTCGCTTTCGGCAGCCTCCGGAGCAAAAAAGACAAACGTCCAGCTTTTGCTGCCACAGCAAAGGTGCCAGCGGGGAAAAGTAATGCTGGTTCTCACTGCCTCCTGGAACCCTTTCAAATGCCACAGACAATTTGGCCCTCTCTGCTTTCCTGCGGACTCCATCCTCAAAAGCAGCTGTTTTCGCTTTCGGCAGCCTCCGGAGCAAAAAAGACAAACGTCCAGCTTTTGCTGCCACAGCAAAGGTGCCAGCGGGGAAAAGTAATGCTGGTTCTCACTGCCTCCTGGAACCCTTTCAAATGCCCCAGACAATTAAGCCCTCTCTGCTTTCCTGCGGACTCTATCCTCAAAAGCGCCTTTTTTCACTTTCGGCGCCCTCCGGTGGTAAAAAGACAAACGTCCAGCTTTTGCTGCCACAGCAAAGGTGCCAGCGGGGAAAAGTGATGCTGGTTCTCACTGCCTCCTGGAACTCTTTCAAATGCCACAGACAATTTGGCCCTCTCTGCTTTCCTGCGGACTCCATCCTCAAAAGCACCTGTTTTCGCTTTCAGCAGCCTCCGGAGCAAAAAAGACAAACGTCCACCTTTTGCTGCCACAGCAAAGGTGCCAGCGGGGAAAAGTAATGCTGGTTCTCACTGCCTCCTGGAACCCTTTCAAATGCCACAGACAATTTGGCCCTCTCTGCTTTCCTGCGGACTCCATCCTCAAAAGCACCTGTTTTCGCTTTCGGCAGCCTCCGGAGCAAAAAAGACAAACGTCCAGCTTTTGCTGCCACAGCAAAGGTGCCAGCGGGGAAAAGTAATGCTGGTTCTCACTGCCTCCTGGAACCCTTTCAAATGCCACAGACAATTTGGCCCTCTCTGCTTTCCTGCGGACTCCATCCTCAAAAGAACCTGTTTTCGCTTTCGGCAGCCTCCGGAGCAAAAAAGACAAACGTCCAGCTTTTGCTGCCACAGCAAAGGTGCCAGCGGGGAAAAGTAATGCTGGTTCTCACTGCCTCCTGGAACCCTTTCAAATGCCACAGACAATTTGGCCCTCTCTGCTTTCCTGCGGACTCCATCCTCAAAAGCACCTGTTTTCGCTTTCGGCAGCCTCCGGAGCAAAAAAGACAAACGTCCAGCTTTTGCTGCCACAGCAAAGGTGCCAGCGGGGAAAAGTAATGCTGGTTCTCACTGCCTCCTGGAACCCTTTCAAATGCCACAGACAATTTGGCCCTCTCTGCTTTCCTGCGGACTCCATCCTCAAAAGCACCTGTTTTCGCTTTCGGCAGCGTCCGGAGCAAAAAAGACAAACGTCCAGCTTTTGCTGCCACAGCAAAGGTGCCAGCGGGGAAAAGTAATGCTGGTTCTCACTGCCTCCTGGAACCTGTTCAAATGCCACAGACAATTTGGCCCTCTCTGCTTTCCTGCGGACTCCATCCTCAAAAGCACCTGTTTTCGCTTTCGGCAGCCTCCGGAGCAAAAAAGACAAACGTCCAGCTTTTGCTGCCACAGCAAAGGTGCCAGCGGGGAAAAGTAATGCTGGTTCTCACTGCCTCCTGGAACCCTTTCAAATGCCCCAGACAATTAAGCCCTCTCTGCTTTCCTGCGGACTCTATCCTCAAAAGCGCCTTTTTTCACTTTCGGCGCCCTCCGGTGGTAAAAAGACAAACGTCCAGCTTTTGCTGCCACAGCAAAGGTGCCAGCGGGGAAAAGTGATGCTGGTTCTCACTGCCTCCTGGAACTCTTTCAAATGCCACAGACAATTTGGCCCTCTCTGCTTTCCTGCGGACTCCATCCTCAAAAGCACCTGTTTTCGCTTTCGGCAGCCTCCGGAGCAAAAAAGACAAACGTCCAGCTTTTACTGCCACAGCAAAGGTGCCAGCGGGGAAAAGTAATGCTGGTTCTCACTGCCTCCTGGAACCCTTTCAAATGCCACAGACAATTTGGCCCTCTCTGCTTTCCTGTGGACTCCATCCTCAAAAGCACCTGTTTTCGCTTTCGGCAGCCTCCGGAGCAAAAAAGACAAACGTCCAGCTTTTGCTGCCACAGCAAAGGTGCCAGCGGGGAAAAGTAATGCTGGTTCTCACTGCCTCCTGGAACCCTTTCAAATGCCCCAGACAATTTGGCCCTCTCTGCTTTCCTGCGGACTCCATCCTCAAAAGCACCTGTTTTCGCTTTCGGCAGCGTCCGGAGCAAAAAAGACAAACGTCCAGCTTTTGCTGCCACAGCAAAGGTGCCAGCGGGGAAAAGTAATGCTGGTTCTCACTGCCTCCTGGAACCTGTTCAAATGCCCCAGACAATTTGGCCCTCTCTGCTTTCCTGCGGACTCCATCCTCAAAAGCACCTGTTTTCGCTTTCGGCAGCCTCCGGAGCAAAAAAGACAAACGTCCAGCTTTTGCTGCCACAGCAAAGGTGCCAGCGGGGAAAAGTAATGCTGGTTCTCACTGCCTCCTGGAACCCTTTCAAATGCCACAGACAATTTGGCCCTCTCTGCTTTCCTGCGGACTCCATCCTCAAAAGCAGCTGTTTTCGCTTTCGGCAGCCTCCGGAGCAAAAAAGACAAACGTCCAGCTTTTGCTGCCACAGCAAAGGTGCCAGCGGGGAAAAGTAATGCTGGTTCTCACTGCCTCCTGGAACCCTTTCAAATGCCCCAGACAATTTGGCCCTCTCTGCTTTCCTGCGGACTCCATCCTCAAAAGCAGCTGTTTTCGCTTTCGGCAGCCTCCGGAGCAAAAAAGACAAACGTCCAGCTTTTGCTGCCACAGCAAAGGTGCCAGCGGGGAAAAGTAATGCTGGTTCTCACTGCCTCCTGGAACCCTTTCAAATGCCCCAGACAATTAAGCCCTCTCTGCTTTCCTGCGGACTCTATCCTCAAAAGCGCCTTTTTTCACTTTCGGCGCCCTCCGGTGGTAAAAAGACAAACGTCCAGCTTTTGCTGCCACAGCAAAGGTGCCAGCGGGGAAAAGTGATGCTGGTTCTCACTGCCTCCTGGAACTCTTTCAAATGCCACAGACAATTTGGCCCTCTCTGCTTTCCTGCGGACTCCATCCTCAAAAGCACCTGTTTTCGCTTTCAGCAGCCTCCGGAGCAAAAAAGACAAACGTCCAGCTTTTGCTGCCACAGCAAAGGTGCCAGCGGGGAAAAGTAATGCTGGTTCTCACTGCCTCCTGGAACCCTTTCAAATGCCACAGACAATTTGGCCCTCTCTGCTTTCCTGCGGACTCCATCCTCAAAAGCACCTGTTTTCGCTTTCGGCAGCCTCCGGAGCAAAAAAGACAAACGTCCAGCTTTTGCTGCCACAGCAAAGGTGCCAGCGGGGAAAAGTAATGCTGGTTCTCACTGCCTCCTGGAACCCTTTCAAATGCCACAGACAATTTGGCCCTCTCTGCTTTCCTGCGGACTCCATCCTCAAAAGCACCTGTTTTCGCTTTCGGCAGCCTCCGGAGCAAAAAAGACAAACGTCCAGCTTTTGCTGCCACAGCAAAGGTGCCAGCGGGGAAAAGTAATGCTGGTTCTCACTGCCTCCTGGAACCTCTTCAAATGCCCCAGACAATTTGGCCCTCTCTGCTTTCCTGCGGACTCCATCCTCAAAAGCAGCTGTTTTCGCTTTCGGCAGCCTCCGGAGCAAAAAAGACAAACGTCCAGCTTTTGCTGCCACAGCAAAGGTGCCAGCGGGGAAAAGTAATGCTGGTTCTCACTGCCTCCTGGAACCCTTTCAAATGCCCCTGACAATTTGGCCCTCTCTGCTTTCCTGCGGACTCTATCCTCCAAAGCGCCTTTTTTCACTTTCGGCGCCCTCCGTTGGTAAAAAGACAAACGTCCAGCTTTTGCTGCCACAGCAAAGGTGCCAGCGGGGAAAAGTAATGCTGGTTCTCACTGCCTCCTGGAACTCTTTCAAATGCCACAGACAATTTGGCCCTCTCTGCTTTCCTGCGGACTCCATCCTCAAAAGCACCTGTTTTCGCTTTCGGCAGCCTCCGGAGCAAAAAAGACAAACGTCCAGCTTTTGCTGCCACAGCAAAGGTGCCAGCGGGGAAAAGTAATGCTGGTTCTCACTGCCTCCTGGAACCCTTTCAAATGCCACAGACAATTTGGCCCTCTCTGCTTTCCTGTGGACTCCATCCTCAAAAGCACCTGTTTTCGCTTTCGGCAGCCTCCGGAGCAAAAAAGACAAACGTCCAGCATTTGCTGCCACAGCAAAGGTGCCAGCGGGGAAAAGTAATGCTGGTTCTCACTGCCTCCTGGAACCCTTTCAAATGCCCCAGACAATTTGGCCCTCTCTGCTTTCCTGCGGACTCCATCCTCAAAAGCACCTGTTTTCGCTTTCGGCAGCGTCCGGAGCAAAAAAGACAAACGTCCAGCTTTTGCTGCCACAGCAAAGGTGCCAGCGGGGAAAAGTAATGCTGGTTCTCACTGCCTCCTGGAACCCTTTCAAATGCCACAGACAATTTGGCCCTCTCTGCTTTCCTGCGGACTCCATCCTCAAAAGCACCTGTTTTCGCTTTCGGCAGCCTCCGGAGCAAAAAAGACAAACGTCCAGCTTTTGCTGCCACAGCAAAGGTGCCAGCGGGGAAAAGTAATGCTGGTTCTCACTGCCTCCTGGAACCCTTTCAAATGCCACAGACAATTTGGCCCTCTCTGCTTTCCTGCGGACTCCATCCTCAAAAGCACCTGTTTTCGCTTTCGGCAGCCTCCGGAGCAAAAAAGACAAACGTCCAGCTTTTGCTGCCACAGCAAAGGTGCCAGCGGGGAAAAGTAATGCTGGTTCTCACTGCCTCCTGGAACCTGTTCAAATGCCACAGACAATTTGGCCCTCTCTGCTTTCCTGCGGACTCCATCCTCAAAAGCACCTGTTTTCGATTTCGGCAGCCTCCGGAGCAAAAAAGACAAACGTCCAGCTTTTGCTGCCACAGCAAAGGTGCCAGCGGGGAAAAGTAATGCTGGTTCTCACTGCCTCCTGGAACCCTTTCAAATGCCCCAGACAATTAAGCCCTCTCTGCTTTCCTGCGGACTCTATCCTCAAAAGCGCCTTTTTTCACTTTCGGCGCCCTCCGGTGGTAAAAAGACAAACGTCCAGCTTTTGCTGCCACAGCAAATGTGCCAGCGGAGAAAAGTGATGCTGGTTCTCACTGCCTCCTGGAACTCTTTCAAATGCCACAGACAATTTGGCCCTCTCTGCTTTCCTGCGGACTCCATCCTCAAAAGCACCTGTTTTCGCTTTCGGCAGCCTCCGGAGCAAAAAAGACAAACGTCCAGCTTTTGCTGCCACAGCAAAGGTGCCAGCGGGGAAAAGTAATGCTGGTTCTCACTGCCTCCTGGAACCCTTTCAAATGCCACAGACAATTTGGCCCTCTCTGCTTTCCTGTGGACTCCATCCTCAAAAGCACCTGTTTTCGCTTTCGGCAGCCTCCGGAGCAAAAAAGACAAACGTCCAGCTTTTGCTGCCACAGCAAAGGTGCCAGCGGGGAAAAGTAATGCTGGTTCTCACTGCCTCCTGGAACCCTTTCAAATGCCACAGACAATTTGGCCCTCTCTGCTTTCCTGCGGACTCCATCCTCAAAAGCACCTGTTTTCGCTTTCGGCAGCGTCCGGAGCAAAAAAGACAAACGTCCAGCTTTTGCTGCCACAGCAAAGGTGCCAGCGGGGAAAAGTAATGCTGGTTCTCACTGCCTCCTGGAACCTGTTCAAATGCCCCAGACAATTTGGCCCTCTCTGCTTTCCTGCGGACTCCATCCTCAAAAGCACCTGTTTTCGCTTTCGGCAGCCTCCGGAGCAAAAAAGACAAACGTCCAGCTTTGCTGCCACAGCAAAGGTGCCAGCGGGGAAAAGTAATGCTGGTTCTCACTGCCTCCTGGAACCCTTTCAAATGCCACAGACAATTTGGCCCTCTCTGCTTTCCTGCGGACTCCATCCTCAAAAGCAGCTGTTTTCGCTTTCGGCAGCCTCCGGAGCAAAAAAGACAAACGTCCAGCTTTTGCTGCCACAGCAAAGGTGGCAGCGGGGAAAAGTAATGCTGGTTCTCACTGCCTCCTGGAACCCTTTCAAATGCCACAGACAATTTGGCCCTCTCTGCTTTCCTGCGGACTCCATCCTCAAAAGCACCTGTTTTCGCTTTCGGCAGCCTCCGGAGCAAAAAAGACAAACGTCCAGCTTTTGCTGCCACAGCAAAGGTGCCAGCGGGGAAAAGTAATGCTGGTTCTCACTGCCTCCTGGAACCCTTTCAAATGCCACAGACAATTTGGCCCTCTCTGCTTTCCTGCGGACTCCATCCTCAAAAGAACCTGTTTTCGCTTTCGGCAGCCTCCGGAGCAAAAAAGACAAACGTCCAGCTTTTGCTGCCACAGCAAAGGTGCCA
Source organism: Vanellus vanellus (assembly GCF_965231255.1). NCBI lineage: Eukaryota > Metazoa > Chordata > Aves > Charadriiformes > Charadriidae > Vanellus > Vanellus vanellus. Next base: position 83,930 of record NW_028128197.1, read on the forward strand.
GCGGGGAAAAGTAATGCTGGTTCTCACTGCCTCCTGGAACCTCTTCAAATGCCCCAGACAATTTGGCCCTCTCTGCTTTCCTGCGGACTCCATCCTCAAAAGCAGCTGTTTTCGCTTTCGGCAGCCTCCGGAGCAAAAAAGACAAACGTCCAGCTTTTGCTGCCACAGCAAAGGTGCCAGCGGGGAAAAGTAATGCTGGTTCTCACTGCCTCCTGGAACCCTTTCAAATGCCACAGACAATTTGGCCCTCTCTGCTTTCCTGCGGACTCCATCCTCAAAAGAACCTATTTTCCCTTTCGGCGCCCTCCGGAGCAAAAAGACAAACGTCCAGCTTTTGCTGCCACAGCAAAGGTGCCAGCGGGGAAAAGTAATGCTGGTTCTCACTGCCTCCTGGAACCCTTTCAAATGCCACAGACAATTTGGCCCTCTCTGCTTTCCTGCGGACTCCATCCTCAAAAGCACCTGTTTTCGCTTTCGGCAGCGTCCGGAGCAAAAAAGACAAACGTCCAGCTTTTGCTGCCACAGCAAAGGTGCCAGCGGGGAAAAGTAATGCTGGTTCTCACTGCCTCCTGGAACCTGTTCAAATGCCCCAGACAATTTGGCCCTCTCTGCTTTCCTGCGGACTCCATCCTCAAAAGCAACTGTTTTCGCTTTCGGCAGCCTCCGGAGCAAAAAGACAAACGTCCAGCTTTTGCTGCCACAGCAAAGGTGCCAGCGGGGAAAAGTAATGCTGGTTCTCACTGCCTCCTGGAACCCTTTCAAATGCCCCAGACAATTAAGCCCTCTCTGCTTTCCTGCGGACTCTATCCTCCAAAGCGCCTTTTTTCACTTTCGGCGCCCTCCGGTGGTAAAAAGACAAACGTCCAGCTTTTGCTGCCACAGCAAAGGTGCCAGCGGGGAAAAGTGATGCTGGTTCTCACTGCCTCCTGGAACTCTTTCAAATGCCACAGACAATTTGGCCCTCTCTGCTTTCCTGCGGACTCCATCCTCAAAAGCACCTGTTTTCGCTTTCGGCAGCCTCCGGAGCAAAAAAGACAAACGTCCAGCTTTTGCTGCCACAGCAAAGGTGCCAGCGGGGAAAAGTAATGCTGGTTCTCACTGCCTCCTGGAACCCTTTCAAATGCCACAGACAATTTGGCCCTCTCTGCTTTCCTGCGGACTCCATCCTCAAAAGAACCTGTTTTCGCTTTCGGCAGCCTCCGGAGCAAAAAAGACAAACGTCCAGCTTTTGCTGCCACAGCAAAGGTGCCAGCGGGGAAAAGTAATGCTGGTTCTCACTGCCTCCTGGAACCCTTTCAAATGCCACAGACAATTTGGCCCTCTCTGCTTTCCTGCGGACTCCATCCTCAAAAGAACCTGTTTTCGCTTTCGGCAGACTCCGGAGCAAAAAAGACAAACGTCCAGCTTTTGCTGCCACAGCAAAGGTGCCAGCGGGGAAAAGTAATGCTGGTTCTCACTGCCTCCTGGAACCCTTTCAAATGCCACAGACAATTTGGCCCTCTCTGCTTTCCTGCGGACTCCATCCTCAAAAGCACCTGTTTTCGCTTTCGGCAGCCTCCGGAGCAAAAAAGACAAACGTCCAGCTTTTGCTGCCACAGCAAAGGTGCCAGCGGGGAAAAGTAATGCTGGTTCTCACTGCCTCCTGGAACCTCTTCAAATGCCCCAGACAATTTGGCCCTCTCTGCTTTCCTGCGGACTCCATCCTCAAAAGCACCTGTTTTCGCTTTCGGCAACGTCCGGAGCAAAAAAGACAAACGTCCAGCTTTTGCTGCCACAGCAAAGGTGGCAGCGGGGAAAAGTAATGCTGGTTCTCACTGCCTCCTGGAACCCTTTCAAATGCCACAGACAATTTGGCCCTCTCTGCTTTCCTGCGGACTCCATCCTCAAAAGAACCTATTTTCCCTTTCGGCGCCCTCCGGAGCAAAAAAGACAAACGTCCAGCTTTTGCTGCCACAGCAAAGGTGCCAGCGGGGAAAAGTAATGCTGGTTCTCACTGCCTCCTAGAACCCTTTCAAATGCCCCTGACAATTTGGCCCTCTCTGCTTTCCTGCGGACTCTATCCTCAAAAGCGCCTTTTTTCACTTTCGGCGCCCTCCGTTGGTAAAAAGACAAACGTCCAGCTTTTGCTGCCACAGCAAAGGTGCCAGCGGGGAAAAGTAATGCTCGTTCTCACTGCCTCCTGGAACTCTTTCAAATGCCACAGACAATTTGGCCCTCTCTGCTTTCCTGCGGACTCCATCCTCAAAAGCACCTATTTTCGCTTTCGGCAGCCTCCGGAGCAAAAAAGACAAACGTCCAGCTTTTGCTGCCACAGCAAAGGTGCCAGCGGGGAAAAGTAATGCTGGTTCTCACTGCCTCCTGGAACCCTTTCAAATGCCCCAGACAATTTAGCCCTCTCTGCTTTCCTGCGGACTCCATCCTCAAAAGAACCTATTTTCCCTTTCGGCGCCCTCCGGAGCAAAAAAGACAAACGTCCAGCTTTTGCTGCCACAGCAAAGGTGCCAGCGGGGAAAAGTAATGCTGGTTCTCACTGCCTCCTGGAACCCTTTCAAATGCCACAGACAATTTGGCCCTCTCTGCTTTCCTGCGGACTCCATCCTCAAAAGCACCTGTTTTCGCTTTCGGCAGCGTCCGGAGCAAAAAAGACAAACGTCCAGCTTTTGCTGCCACAGCAAAGGTGCCAGCGGGGAAAAGTAATGCTGGTTCTCACTGCCTCCTGGAACCCTTTCAAATGCCACAGACAATTTGGCCCTCTCTGCTTTCCTGCGGACTCCATCCTCAAAAGCACCTGTTTTAGCTTTCGGCAGCGTCCGGAGCAAAAAAGACAAACGTCCAGCTTTTGCTGCCACAGCAAAGGTGCCAGCGGGGAAAAGTAATGCTGGTTCTCACTGCCTCCTGGAACCTGTTAAAATGCCCCAGACAATTTGGCCCTCTCTGCTTTCCTGCGGACTCCATCCTCAAAAGCACCTGTTTTCGCTTTCGGCAGCCTCCGGAGCAAAAAAGACAAACGTCCAGCTTTTGCTGCCACAGCAAAGGTGCCAGCGGGGAAAAGTAATGCTGGTTCTCACTGCCTCCTGGAACCCTTTCAAATGCCCCAGACAATTAAGCCCTCTCTGCTTTCCTGCGGACTCTATGCTCAAAAGCGCCTTTTTTCACTTTCGGCGCCCTCCGGTGGTAAAAAGACAAACGTCCTGCTTTTGCTGCCACAGCAAAGGTGCCAGCGGGGAAAAGTGATGCTGGTTCTCACTGCCTCCTGGAACTCTTTCAAATGCCACAGACAATTTGGCCCTCTCTGCTTTCCTGCGGACTCCATCCTCAAAAGCACCTGTTTTCGCTTTCGGCAGCCTCCGGAGCAAAAAAGACAAACGTCCAGCTTTTGCTGCCACAGCAAAGGTGCCAGCGGGGAAAAGTAATGCTGGTTCTCACTGCCTCCTGGAACCCTTTCAAATGCCCCAGACAATTTGGCCCTCTCTGCTTTCCTGCGGACTCCATCCTCAAAAGCACCTGTTTTCGCTTTCGGCAGCGTCCGGAGCAAAAAAGACAAACGTCCAGCTTTTGCTGCCACAGCAAAGGTGCCAGCGGGGAAAAGTAATGCTGGTTCTCACTGCCTCCTGGAACCTGTTCAAATGCCCCAGACAATTTGGCCCTCTCTGCTTTCCTGCGGACTCCATCCTCAAAAGCACCTGTTTTCGCTTTCGGCAGCCTCCGGAGCAAAAAAGACAAACGTCCAGCTTTTGCTGCCACAGCAAAGGTGCCAGCGGGGAAAAGTAATGCTGGTTCTCACTGCCTCCTGGAACCCTTTCAAATGCCCCAGACAATTTGGCCCTCTCTGCTTTCCTGCAGACTCCATCCTCAAAAGCACCTGTTTTCGCTTTCGGCAGCCTCCGGAGCAAAAAAGACAAACGTCCAGCTTTTGCTGCCACAGCAAAGGTGCCAGCGGGGAAAAGTAATGCTGGTTCTCACTGCCTCCTGGAACCCTTTCAAATGCCACAGACAATTTGGCCCTCTCTGCTTTCCTGCGGACTCCATCCTCAAAAGAACCTATTTTCCCTTTCGGCGCCCTCCGGAGCAAAAAAGACAAACGTCCAGCTTTTGCTGCCACAGCAAAGGTGCCAGCGGGGAAAAGTAATGCTGGTTCTCACTGCCTCCTGGAACCCTTTCAAATGCCACAGACAATTTGGCCCTCTCTGCTTTCCTGCGGACTCCATCCTCAAAAGCACCTGTTTTCGCTTTCGGCAGCCTCCGGAGCAAAAAAGACAAACGTCCAGCTTTTGCTGCCACAGCAAAGGTGCCAGCGGGGAAAAGTAATGCTGGTTCTCACTGCCTCCTGGAACTCTTTCAAATGCCACAGACAATTTGGCCCTCTCTGCTTTCCTGCGGACTCCATCCTCAAAAGCACCTGTTTTCGCTTTCGGCAGCCTCCGGAGCAAAAAAGACAAACGTCCAGCTTTTGCTGCCACAGCAAAGGTGCCAGCGGGGAAAAGTAATGCTGGTTCTCACTGCCTCCTGGAACCCTTTCAAATGCCACAGACAATTTGGCCCTCTCTGCTTTCCTGCGGACTCCATCCTCAAAAGCAGCTGTTTTCGCTTTTGGCAGCCTCCGGAGCAAAAAAGACAAACGTCCAGCTTTTGCTGCCACAGCAAAGGTGCCAGCGGGGAAAAGTAATGCTGGTTCTCACTGCCTCCTGGAACCCTTTCAAATGCCACAGACAATTTGGCCCTCTCTGCTTTCCTGCGGACTCCATCCTCAAAAGCACCTGTTTTCGCTTTCGGCAGCCTCCGGAGCAAAAAAGACAAACGTCCAGCTTTTGCTGCCACAGCAAAGGTGCCAGCGGGGAAAAGTAATGCTGGTTCTCACTGCCTCCTGGAACCCTTTCAAATGCCACAGACAATTTGGCCCTCTCTGCTTTCCTGCGGACTCCATCCTCAAAAGCACCTGTTTTCGCTTTCGGCAGCGTCCGGAGCAAAAAAGACAAACGTCCAGCTTTTGCTGCCACAGCAAAGGTGCCAGCGGGGAAAAGTAATGCTGGTTCTCACTGCCTCCTGGAACCCTTTCAAATGCCACAGACAATTTGGCCCTCTCTGCTTTCCTGCGGACTCCATCCTCAAAAGAACCTATTTTCCCTTTCGGCGCCCTCCGGAGCAAAAAAGACAAACATCCAGCTTTTGCTGCCACAGCAAAGGTGCCAGCGGGGAAAAGTAATGCTGGTTCTCACTGCCTCCTGGAACCCTTTCAAATGCCACAGACAATTTGGCCCTCTCTGCTTTCCTGCGGACTCCATCCTCAAAAGCACCTGTTTTCGCTTTCGGCAGCCTCCGGAGCAAAAAAGACAAACGTCCAGCTTTTGCTGCCACAGCAAAGGTGCCAGCGGGGAAAAGTAATGCTGGTTCTCACTGCCTCCTGGAACCCTTTCAAATGCCACAGACAATTTGGCCCTCTCTGCTTTCCTGCGGACTCCATCCTCAAAAGCACCTGTTTTCGCTTTCGGCAGCCTCCGGAGCAAAAAAGACAAACGTCCAGCTTTTGCTGCCACAGCAAAGGTGCCAGCGGGGAAAAGTAATGCTGGTTCTCACTGCCTCCTGGAACCCTTTCAAATGCCCCAGACAATTTGGCCCTCTCTGCTTTCCTGCGGACTCCATCCTCAAAAGCACCTGTTTTCGCTTTCGGCAGCCTCCGGAGCAAAAAAGACAAACGTCCAGCTTTTGCTGCCACAGCAAAGGTGGCAGCGGGGAAAAGTAATGCTGGTTCTCACTGCCTCCTGGAACCCTTTCAAATGCCACAGACAATTTGGCCCTCTCTGCTTTCCTGCGGACTCCATCCTCAAAAGCACCTGTTTTCGCTTTCGGCAGCCTCCGGAGCAAAAAAGACAAACGTCCAGCTTTTGCTGCCACAGCAAAGGTGCCAGCGGGGAAAAGTAATGCTGGTTCTCACTGCCTCCTGGAACCTCTTCAAATGCCCCAGACAATTTGGCCCTCTCTGCTTTCCTGCGGACTCCATCCTCAAAAGCACCTGTTTTCGCTTTCGGCAGCCTCCGGAGCAAAAAAGACAAACGTCCAGCTTTTGCTGCCACAGCAAAGGTGCCAGCGGGGAAAAGTAATGCTGGTTCTCACTGCCTCCTGGAACCCTTTCAAATGCCACAGACAATTTGGCCCTCTCTGCTTTCCTGCGGACTCCATCCTCAAAAGAACCTATTTTCCCTTTCGGCGCCCTCCGGAGCAAAAAAGACAAACGTCCAGCTTTTGCTGCCACAGCAAAGGTGCCAGCGGGGAAAAGTAATGCTGGTTCTCACTGCCTCCTGGAACCCTTTCAAATGCCTCTGACAATTTGGCCCTCTCTGCTTTCCTGCGGACTCTATCCTCAAAAGCGCCTTTTTTCACTTTCGGCGCCCTCCGGTGGTAAAAAGACAAACGTCCAGCTTTTGCTGCCACAGCAAAGGTGCCAGCGGGGAAAAGTAATGCTCGTTCTCACTGCCTCCTGGAACTCTTTCAAATGCCACAGACAATTTGGCCCTCTCTGCTTTCCTGCGGACTCCATCCTCAAAAGCACCTGTTTTCGCTTTCGGCAGCCTCCGGAGCAAAAAAGACAAACGTCCAGCTTTTGCTGCCACAGCAAAGGTGCCAGCGGGGAAAAGTAATGCTGGTTCTCACTGCCTCCTGGAACCCTTTCAAATGCCCCAGACAATTTAGCCCTCTCTGCTTTCCTGCGGACTCAATCCTCAAAAGCGCCTTTTTTCACTTTCGGCGCCCTCCGGTGGTAAAAAGAAAAACGTCCAGCTTTTGCTGCCACAGCAAAGGTGCCAGCGGGGAAAAGTGATGCTGGTTCTCACTGCCTCCTGGAACTCTTTCAAATGCTACAGACAATTTGGCCCTCTCTGCTTTCCTGCGGACTCCATCCTCAAAAGAACCTATTTTTGCTTTCGGCGCCCTCCGGAGCAAAAAAGACAAACGTCCAGCTTTTGCTGCCATAGCAAAGGTGCCAGCGGGGAAACGTAATGCTGGTTCTCACTGCCTCCTGGAACCCTTTCAAATGCCACAGACAATTTGGCCCTCTCTGCTTTCCTGCGGACTCCATCCTCAAAAGCACCTGTTTTCGCTTTCGGCAGCGTCCGGAGCAAAAAAGACAAACGTCCAGCTTTTGCTGCCACAGCAAAGGTGCCAGCGGGGAAAAGTAATGCTGGTTCTCACTGCCTCCTGGAACCCTTTCAAATGCCACAGACAATTTGGCCCTCTCTGCTTTCCTGCGGACTCCATCCTCAAAAGAACCTATTTTCCCTTTCGGCGCCCTCCGGAGCAAAAAAGACAAACGTCCAGCTTTTGCTGCCACAGCAAAGGTGCCAGCGGGGAAAAGTAATGCTGGTTCTCACTGCCTCCTGGAACCCTTTCAAATGCCACAGACAATTTGGCCCTCTCTGCTTTCCTGCGGACTCCATCCTCAAAAGCAGCTGTTTTCGCTTTCGGCAGCCTCCGGAGCAAAAAAGACAAACGTCCAGCTTTTGCTGCCACAGCAAAGGTGCCAGCGGGGAAAAGTAATGCTGGTTCTCACTGCCTCCTGGAACCCTTTCAAATGCCCCTGACAATTTGACCCTCTCTGCTTTCCTGCGGACTCCATCCTCAAAAGCGCCTTTTTTCACTTTCGGCGCCCTCCGGTGGTAAAAAGACAAACGTCCAGCTTTTGCTGCCACAGCAAAGGTGCCAGCGGGGAAAAGTAATGCTGGTTCTCACTGCCTCCTGGAACCCTTTCAAATGCCCCAGACAATTTAGCCCTCTCTGCTTTCCTGCGGACTCAATCCTCAAAAGCACCTGTTTTCACTTTCGGCGCCCTCCGGTGGTAAAAAGAAAAACGTCCAGCTTTTGCTGCCACAGCAAAGGTGCCAGCGGGGAAAAGTGATGCTGGTTCTCACTGCCTCCTGGAACCCTTTCAAATGCCACAGACAATTTGGCCCTCTCTGCTTTCCTGCGGACTCCATCCTCAAAAGCACCTGTTTTCGCTTTCGGCAGCGTCCGGAGCAAAAAAGACAAACGTCCAGCTTTTGCTGCCACAGCAAAGGTGCCAGCGGGGAAAAGTAATGCTGGTTCTCACTGCCTCCTGGAACCCTTTCAAATGCCACAGACAATTTGGCCCTCTCTGCTTTCCTGCGGACTCCATCCTCAAAAGAACCTATTTTCCCTTTCGGCGCCCTCCGGAGCAAAAAAGACAAACGTCCAGCTTTTGCTGCCACAGCAAAGGTGCCAGCGGGGAAAAGTAATGCTGGTTCTCACTGCCTCCTGGAACCCTTTCAAATGCCACAGACAATTTGGCCCTCTCTGCTTTCCTGCGGACTCCATCCTCAAAAGCACCTGTTTTCGCTTTCGGCAGCCTCCGGAGCAAAAAAGACAAACGTCCAGCTTTTGCTGCCACAGCAAAGGTACCAGCGGGGAAAAGTAATGCTGGTTCTCACTGCCTCCTGGAACCCTTTCAAATGCCACAGACAATTTGGCCCTCTCTGCTTTCCTGCGGACTCCATCCTCAAAAGCAGCTGTTTTCGCTTTCGGCAGCCTCCAGAGCAAAAAAGACAAACGTCCAGCTTTTGCTGCCACAGCAAAGGTGGCAGCGGGGAAAAGTAATGCTGGTTCTCACTGCCTCCTGGAACCCTTTCAAATGCCACAGACAATTTGGCCCTCTCTGCTTTCCTGCGGACTCCATCCTCAAAAGCACCTGTTTTCGCTTTCGGCAGCCTCCGGAGCAAAAAAGACAAACGTCCAGCTTTTGCTGCCACAGCAAAGGTGCCAGCGGGGAAAAGTAATGCTGGTTCTCACTGCCTCCTGGAACCCTTTCAAATGCCCCAGACAATTTGGCCCTCTCTGCTTTCCTGCGGACTCCATCCTCAAAAGCACCTGTTTTCGCTTTCGGCAGCCTCCGGAGCAAAAAAGACAAACGTCCAGCTTTTGCTGCCACAGCAAAGGTGCCAGCGGGGAAAAGTAATGCTGGTTCTCACTGCCTCCTGGAACCCTTTCAAATGCCACAGACAATTTGGCCCTCTCTGCTTTCCTGCGGACTCCATCCTCAAAAGAACCTATTTTCCCTTTCGGCGCCCTCCGGAGCAAAAAAGACAAACGTCCAGCTTTTGCTGCCACAGCAAAGGTGCCAGCGGGGAAAAGTAATGCTGGTTCTCACTGCCTCCTGGAACCCTTTCAAATGCCACAGACAATTTGGCCCTCTCTGCTTTCCTGCGGACTCCATCCTCAAAAGCACCTATTTTCCCTTTCGGCGCCCTCCGGAGCAAAAAAGACAAACGTCCAGCTTTTGCTGCCACAGCAAAGGTGCCAGCGGGGAAAAGTAATGCTGGTTCTCACTGCCTCCTGGAACCCTTTCAAATGCCACAGACAATTTGGCCCTCTCTGCTTTCCTGCGGACTCCATCCTCAAAAGCACCTGTTTTCGCTTTCGGCAGCCTCCGGAGCAAAAAAGACAAACGTCCAGCTTTTGCTGCCACAGCAAAGGTGCCAGCGGGGAAAAGTAATGCTGGTTCTCACTGCCTCCTGGAACCCTTTCAAATGCCACAGACAATTTGGCCCTCTCTGCTTTCCTGCGGACTCCATCCTCAAAAGCAGCTGTTTTCGCTTTCGGCAGCGTCCGGAGCAAAAAAGACAAACGTCCAGCTTTTGCTGCCACAGCAAAGGTGCCAGCGGGGAAAAGTAATGCTGGTTCTCACTGCCTCCTGGAACCCTTTCAAATGCCACAGACAATTTGGCCCTCTCTGCTTTCCTGCGGACTCCATCCTCAAAAGCAGCTGTTTTCGCTTTTGGCAGCCTCCGGAGCAAAAAAGACAAACGTCCAGCTTTTGCTGCCACAGCAAAGGTGCCAGCGGGGAAAAGTAATGCTGGTTCTCACTGCCTCCTGGAACCCTTTCAAATGCCACAGACAATTTGGCCCTCTCTGCTTTCCTGCGGACTCCATCCTCAAAAGAACCTGTTTTCGCTTTCGGCAGCCTCCGGAGCAAAAAGACAAACGTCCAGCTTTTGCTGCCACAGCAAAGGTGCCAGCGGGGAAAAGTAATGCTGGTTCTCACTGCCTCCTGGAACCTCTTCAAATGCCACAGACAATTTGGCCCTCTCTGCTTTCCTGCGGACTCCATCCTCAAAAGCACCTGTTTTCGCTTTCGGCAGCCTCCGGAGCAAAAAAGACAAACGTCCAGCTTTTGCTGCCACAGCAAAGGTGCCAGCGGGGAAAAGTAATGCTGGTTCTCACTGCCTCCTGGAACCCTTTCAAATGCCACAGACAATTTGGCCCTCTCTGCTTTCCTGCGGACTCCATCCTCAAAAGCACCTGTTTTCGCTTTCGGCAGCCTCCGGAGCAAAAAAGACAAACGTCCAGCTTTTGCTGCCACAGCAAAGGTGCCAGCGGGGAAAAGTAATGCTGGTTCTCACTGCCTCCTGGAACCCTTTCAAATGCCCCAGACAATTTGGCCCTCTCTGCTTTCCTGCGGACTCCATCCTCAAAAGCACCTGTTTTCGCTTTCGGCAGCCTCCGGAGCAAAAAAGACAAACGTCCAGCTTTTGCTGCCACAGCAAAGGTGCCAGCGGGGAAAAGTAATGCTGGTTCTCACTGCCTCCTGGAACCCTTTCAAATGCCACAGACAATTTGGCCCTCTCTGCTTTCCTGCGGACTCCATCCTCAAAAGCACCTGTTTTCGCTTTCGGCAGCCTCCGGAGCAAAAAAGACAAACGTCCAGCTTTTGCTGCCACAGCAAAGGTGCCAGCGGGGAAAAGTAATGCTGGTTCTCACTGCCTCCTGGAACCCTTTCAAATGCCACAGACAATTTGGCCCTCTCTGCTTTCCTGCGGACTCCATCCTCAAAGGCACCTGTTTTCGCTTTCGGCAGCCTCCGGAGCAAAAAAGACAAACGTCCAGCTTTTGCTGCCACAGCAAAGGTGCCAGCGGGGAAAAGTAATGCTGGTTCTCACTGCCTCCTGGAACCCTTTCAAATGCCCCAGACAATTTGGCCCTCTCTGCTTTCCTGCGGACTCCATCCTCAAAAGCACCTGTTTTCGCTTTCGGCAGCCTCCGGAGCAAAAAAGACAAACGTCCAGCTTTTGCTGCCACAGCAAAGGTGCCAGCGGGGAAAAGTAATGCTGGTTCTCACTGCCTCCTGGAACCTCTTCAAATGCCACAGACAATTTGGCCCTCTCTGCTTTCCTGCGGACTCCATCCTCAAAAGCACCTGTTTTCGCTTTCGGCAGCCTCCGGAGCAAAAAAGACAAACGTCCAGCTTTTGCTGCCACAGCAAAGGTGCCAGCGGGGAAAAGTAATGCTGGTTCTCACTGCCTCCTGGAACCCTTTCAAATGCCACAGACAATTTGGCCCTCTCTGCTTTCCTGCGGACTCCATCCTCAAAAGCACCTGTTTTCGCTTTCGGCAGCCTCCGGAGCAAAAAAGACAAACGTCCAGCTTTTGCTGCCACAGCAAAGGTGCCAGCGGGGAAAAGTAATGCTGGTTCTCACTGCCTCCTGGAACCCTTTCAAATGCCCCAGACAATTTGGCCCTCTCTGCTTTCCTGCGGACTCCATCCTCAAAAGCACCTGTTTTCGCTTTCGGCAGCCTCCGGAGCAAAAAAGACAAACGTCCAGCTTTTGCTGCCACAGCAAAGGTGCCAGCGGGGAAAAGTAATGCTGGTTCTCACTGCCTCCTGGAACCCTTTCAAATGCCCCTGACAATTTGGCCCTCTCTGCTTTCCTGCGGACTCCATCCTCAAAAGCACCTGTTTTCGCTTTCGGCAGCCTCCGGAGCAAAAAAGACAAACGTCCAGCTTTTGCTGCCACAGCAAAGGTGCCAGCGGGGAAAAGTAATGCTGGTTCTCACTGCCTCCTGGAACCCTTTCAAATGCCACAGACAATTTGGCCCTCTCTGCTTTCCTGCGGACTCCATCCTCAAAGGCACCTGTTTTCGCTTTCGGCAGCCTCCGGAGCAAAAAAGACAAACGTCCAGCTTTTGCTGCCACAGCAAAGGTGCCAGCGGGGAAAAGTAATGCTGGTTCTCACTGCCTCCTGGAACCCTTTCAAATGCCCCAGACAATTTGGCCCTCTCTGCTTTCCTGCGGACTCCATCCTCAAAAGCACCTGTTTTCGCTTTCGGCAGCCTCCGGAGCAAAAAAGACAAACGTCCAGCTTTTGCTGCCACAGCAAAGGTGCCAGCGGGGAAAAGTAATGCTGGTTCTCACTGCCTCCTGGAACCCTTTCAAATGCCACAGACAATTTGGCCCTCTCTGCTTTCCTGCGGACTCCATCCTCAAAAGCACCTGTTTTCGCTTTCGGCAGCCTCCGGAGCAAAAAAGACAAACGTCCAGCTTTTGCTGCCACAGCAAAGGTGCCAGCGGGGAAAAGTAATGCTGGTTCTCACTGCCTCCTGGAACCTCTTCAAATGCCCCAGACAATTTGGCCCTCTCTGCTTTCCTGCGGACTCCATCCTCAAAAGCACCTGTTTTCGCTTTCGGCAGCCTCCGGAGCAAAAAAGACAAACGTCCAGCTTTTGCTGCCACAGCAAAGGTGCCAGCGGGGAAAAGTAATGCTGGTTCTCACTGCCTCCTGGAACCCTTTCAAATGCCACAGACAATTTGGCCCTCTCTGCTTTCCTGCGGACTCCATCCTCAAAAGAACCTATTTTCCCTTTCGGCGCCCTCCGGAGCAAAAAAGACAAACGTCCAGCTTTTGCTGCCACAGCAAAGGTGCCAGCGGGGAAAAGTAATGCTGGTTCTCACTGCCTCCTGGAACCCTTTCAAATGCCCCTGACAATTTGGCCCTCTCTGCTTTCCTGCGGACTCTATCCTCAAAAGCGCCTTTTTTCACTTTCGGCGCCCTCCGGTGGTAAAAAGACAAACGTCCAGCTTTTGCTGCCACAGCAAAGGTGCCAGCGGGGAAAAGTAATGCTCGTTCTCACTGCCTCCTGGAACTCTTTCAAATGCCACAGACAATTTGGCCCTCTCTGCTTTCCTGCGGACTCCATCCTCAAAAGCACCTGTTTTCGCTTTCGGCGCCCTCCGGAGCAAAAAAGACAAACGTCCAGCTTTTGCTGCCACAGCAAAGGTGCCAGCGGGGAAAAGTAATGCTGGTTCTCACTGCCTCCTGGAACCCTTTCAAATGCCCCAGACAATTTAGCCCTCTCTGCTTTCCTGCGGACTCAATCCTCAAAAGCGCCTTTTTTCACTTTCGGCGCCCTCCGGTGGTAAAAAGAAAAACATCCAGCTTTTGCTGCCACAGCAAAGGTGCCAGCGGGGAAAAGTGATGCTGGTTCTCACTGCCTCCTGGAACTCTTTCAAATGCTACAGACAATTTGGCCCTCTCTGCTTTCCTGCGGACTCCATCCTCAAAAGAACCTATTTTTGCTTTCGGCGCCCTCCGGAGCAAAAAAGACAAACGTCCAGCTTTTGCTGCCACAGCAAAGGTGCCAGCGGGGAAAAGTAATGCTGGTTCTCACTGCCTCCTGGAACCCTTTCAAATGCCACAGACAATTTGGCCCTCTCTGCTTTCCTGCGGACTCCATCCTCAAAAGCACCTGTTTTCGCTTTCGGCAGCCTCCGGAGCAAAAAAGACAAACGTCCAGCTTTTGCTGCCACAGCAAAGGTGGCAGCGGGGAAAAGTAATGCTGGTTCTCACTGCCTCCTGGAACCCTTTCAAATGCCACAGACAATTTGGCCCTCTCTGCTTTCCTGCGGACTCCATCCTCAAAACCACTTGTTTTCGCTTTCGGCAGCCTCCGGAGCAAAAAAGACAAACGTCCAGCTTTTGCTGCCACAGCAAAGGTGCCAGCGGGGAAAAGTAATGCTGGTTCTCACTGCCTCCTGGAACCTCTTCAAATGCCACAGACAATTTGGCCCTCTCTGCTTTCCTGCGGACTTCATCCTCAAAAGCACCTGTTTTCGATTTCGGCAGCCTCCGGAGCAAAAAAGACAAACGTCCAGCTTTTGCTGCCACAGCAAAGGTGCCAGCGGGGAAAAGTAATGCTGGTTCTCACTGCCTCCTGGAACCCTTTCAAATGCCCCAGACAATTTGGCCCTCTCTGCTTTCCTGCGGACTCCATCCTCAAAAGCACCTGTTTTCGCTTTCGGCGCCCTCCGGAGCAAAAAAGACAAACGTCCAGCTTTTGCTGCCACAGCAAAGGTGCCAGCGGGGAAAAGTAATGCTGGTTCTCACTGCCTCCTGGAACCCTTTCAAATGCCACAGACAATTTGGCCCTCTCTGCTTTCCTGCGGACTCCATCCTCAAAAGAACCTGTTTTCGCTTTCAACAGCCTCCGGAGCAAAAAAGACAAACGTCCAGCTTTTGCTGCCACAGCAAAGGTGCCAGCGGGGAAAAGTAATGCTGGTTCTCACTGCCTCCTGGAACCCTTTCAAATGCCACAGACAATTTGGCCCTCTCTGCTTTCCTGCGGACTCCATCCTCAAAAGCACCTGTTTTCGCTTTCGGCAGCCTCCGGAGCAAAAAAGACAAACGTCCAGCTTTTGCTGCCACAGCAAAGGTGCCAGCGGGGAAAAGTAATGCTGGTTCTCACTGCCTCCTGGAACCCTTTCAAATGCCACAGACAATTTGGCCCTCTCTGCTTTCCTGCGGACTCCATCCTCAAAAGCACCTGTTTTCGCTTTCGGCAGCCTCCGGAGCAAAAAAGACAAACGTCCAGCTTTTGCTGCCACAGCAAAGGTGCCAGCGGGGAAAAGTAATGCTCGTTCTCACTGCCTCCTGGAACTCTTTCAAATGCCACAGACAATTTGGCCCTCTCTGCTTTCCTGCGGACTCCATCCTCAAAAGAACCTATTTTCCCTTTCGGCAGCCTCCGGAGCAAAAAAGACAAACGTCCAGCTTTTGCTGCCACAGCAAAGGTGCCAGCGGGGAAAAGTAATGCTGGTTCTCACTGCCTCCTGGAACCCTTTCAAATGCCACAGACAATTTGGCCCTCTCTGCTTTCCTGCGGACTCCATCCTCAAAAGAACCTATTTTCCCTTTCGGCGCCCTCCGGAGCAAAAAAGACAAACGTCCAGCTTTTGCTGCCACAGCAAAGGTGCCAGCGGGGAAAAGTAATGCTGGTTCTCACTGCCTCCTGGAACCCTTTCAAATGCCACAGACAATTTGGCACTTTCTGCTTTCCTGCGGACTCTATCCTCAAAAGCGCCTTTTTTCACTTTCGGCGCCCTCCGGTGGTAAAAAGACAAACGTCCAGCTTTTGCTGCCACAGCAAAGGTGCCAGCGGGGAAAAGTAATGCTCGTTCTCACTGCCTCCTGGAACTCTTTCAAATGCCACAGACAATTTGGCCCTCTCTGCTTTCCTGCGGACTCCATCCTCAAAAGCACCTGTTTTCGCTTTCGGCAGCCTCCGGAGCAAAAAAGACAAACGTCCAGCTTTTGCTGCCACAGCAAAGGTGCCAGCGGGGAAAAGTAATGCTGGTTCTCACTGCCTCCTGGAACCCTTTCAAATGCCACAGACAATTTGGCCCTCTCTGCTTTCCTGCGGACTCCATCCTCAAAAGAACCTATTTTTGCTTTCGGCGCCCTCCGGAGCAAAAAAGACAAACGTCCAGCTTTTGCTGCCACAGCAAAGGTGCCAGCAGGGAAAAGTAATGCTGGTTCTCACTGCCTCCTGGAACTCCTTCAAATGCCACAGACAATTTGGCCCTCTCTGCTTTCCTGCGGACTCCATCCTCAAAAGCACCTATTTTCGCTTTCGGCAGCCTCCGGAGCAAAAAAGACAAACGTCCAGCTTTTGCTGCCACAGCAAAGGTGCCAGCGGGGAAAAGTAATGCTGGTTCTCACTGCCTCCTGGAACCCTTTCAAATGCCACAGACAATTTGGCCCTCTCTGCTTTCCTGCGGACTCCATCCTCAAAAGAACCTATTTTCCCTTTCGGCGCCCTCCGGAGCAAAAAAGACAAACGTCCAGCTTTTGCTGCCACAGCAAAGGTGCCAGCGGGGAAAAGTAATGCTGGTTCTCACTGCCTCCTGGAACCCTTTCAAATGCCACAGACAATTTGGCACTTTCTGCTTTCCTGCGGACTCTATCCTCAAAAGCGCCTTTTTTCACTTTCGGCGCCCTCCGGTGGTAAAAAGACAAACGTCCAGCTTTTGCTGCCACAGCAAAGGTGCCAGCGGGGAAAAGTAATGCTCGTTCTCACTGCCTCCTGGA
This sequence comes from Vanellus vanellus, assembly GCF_965231255.1. NCBI lineage: Eukaryota > Metazoa > Chordata > Aves > Charadriiformes > Charadriidae > Vanellus > Vanellus vanellus. The sequence continues at coordinate 100,075 of NW_028128197.1, forward strand.
ACTCTTTCAAATGCCACAGACAATTTGGCCCTCTCTGCTTTCCTGCGGACTCCATCCTCAAAAGCACCTGTTTTCGCTTTCGGCAGCCTCCGGAGCAAAAAAGACAAACGTCCAGCTTTTGCTGCCACAGCAAAGGTGCCAGCGGGGAAAAGTAATGCTGGTTCTCACTGCCTCCTGGAACCCTTTCAAATGCCACAGACAATTTGGCCCTCTCTGCTTTCCTGCGGACTCCATCCTCAAAAGAACCTATTTTTGCTTTCGGCGCCCTCCGGAGCAAAAAAGACAAACGTCCAGCTTTTGCTGCCACAGCAAAGGTGCCAGCGGGGAAAAGTAATGCTGGTTCTCACTGCCTCCTGGAACCTCTTCAAATGCCCCAGACAATTTAGCCCTCTCTGCTTCCCTGCGGACTCAATCCTCAAAAGCGCCTTTTTTCACTTTCGGCGCCCTCCGGTGGTAAAAAGACAAACGTCCAGCTTTTGCTGCCACAGCAAAGGTGCCAGCGGGGAAAAGTAATGCTGGTTCTCACTGCCTCCTGGAACCCTTTCAAATGCCACAGACAATTTGGCCCTCTCTGCTTTCCTGCGGACTCCATCCTCAAAAGCACCTGTTTTCGCTTTCGGCAGCGTCCGGAGCAAAAAAGACAAACGTCCAGCTTTTGCTGCCACAGCAAAGGTGCCAGCGGGGAAAAGTAATGCTGGTTCTCACTGCCTCCTGGAACCCTTTCAAATGCCACAGACAATTTGGCCCTCTCTGCTTTCCTGCGGACTCCATCCTCAAAAGCAGCTGTTTTCGCTTTCGGCAGCCTCCGGAGCAAAAAAGACAAACGTCCAGCTTTTGCTGCCACAGCAAAGGTGGCAGCGGGGAAAAGTAATGCTGGTTCTCACTGCCTCCTGGAACCCTTTCAAATGCCACAGACAATTTGGCCCTCTCTGCTTTCCTGCGGACTCCATCCTCAAAAGAACCTATTTTCCCTTTCGGCAGCCTCCGGAGCAAAAAAGACAAACGTCCAGCTTTTGCTGCCACAGCAAAGGTGCCAGCTGGGAAAAGTAATGCTGGTTCTCACTGCCTCCTGGAACCCTTTCAAATGCCACAGACAATTTGGCCCTCTCTGCTTTCCTGCGGACTCCATCCTCAAAAGCAGCTGTTTTCGCTTTCGGCAGCCTCCGGAGCAAAAAAGACAAACGTCCAGCTTTTGCTGCCACAGCAAAGGTGCCAGCGGGGAAAAGTAATGCTGGTTCTCACTGCCTCCTGGAACCCTTTCAAATGCCCCTGACAATTTGGCCCTCTCTGCTTTCCTGCGGACTCTATCCTCAAAAGCGCCTTTTTTCACTTTCGGCGCCCTCCGGTGGTAAAAAGACAAACATCCAGCTTTTGCTGCCACAGCAAAGGTGCCAGCGGGGAAAAGTAATGCTCGTTCTCACTGCCTCCTGGAACTCTTTCAAATGCCACAGACAATTTGGCCCTCTCTGCTTTCCTGCGGACTCCATCCTCAAAAGCACCTATTTTCGCTTTCGGCAGCCTCCGGAGCAAAAAAGACAAACGTCCAGCTTTTGCTGCCACAGCAAAGGTGCCAGCGGGGAAAAGTAATGCTGGTTCTCACTGCCTCCTGGAACTCCTTCAAATGCCACAGACAATTTGGCCCTCTCTGCTTTCCTGCGGACTCCATCCTCAAAAGCACCTGTTTTCGCTTTCGGCAGCCTCCGGAGCAAAAAAGACAAACGTCCAGCTTTTGCTGCCACAGCAAAGGTGCCAGCGGGGAAAAGTAATGCTGGTTCTCACTGCCTCCTGGAACCCTTTCAAATGCCCCAGACAATTTATCCCTCTCTGCTTTCCTGCGGACTCCATCCTCAAAAGCGCCTTTTTTCACTTTCGGCAGCCTCCGGAGCAAAAAAGACAAACGTCCAGCTTTTGCTGCCACAGCAAAGGTGCCAGCGGGGAAAAGTGATGCTGGTTCTCACTGCCTCCTGGAACTCTTTCAAATGCTACAGACAATTTGGCCCTCTCTGCTTTCCTGCGGACTCCATCCTCAAAAGAACCTATTTTTGCTTTCGGCGCCCTCCGGAGCAAAAAAGACAAACGTCCAGCTTTTGCTGCCACAGCAAAGGTGCCAGCGGGGAAAAGTAATGCTGGTTCTCACTGCCTCCTGGAACCCTTTCAAATGCCACAGACAATTTGGCCCTCTCTGCTTTCCTGCGGACTCCATCCTCAAAAGCACCTGTTTTCGCTTTCGGCAGCGTCCGGAGCAAAAAAGACAAACGTCCAGCTTTTGCTGCCACAGCAAAGGTGCCAGCGGGGAAAAGTAATGCTGGTTCTCACTGCCTCCTGGAACCCTTTCAAATGCCACAGACAATTTGGCCCTCTCTGCTTTCCTGCGGACTCCATCCTCAAAAGAACCTATTTTCCCTTTCGGCGCCCTCCGGAGCAAAAAAGACAAACGTCCAGCTTTTGCTGCCACAGCAAAGGTGCCAGCGGGGAAAAGTAATGCTGGTTCTCACTGCCTCCTGGAACCCTTTCAAATGCCACAGACAATTTGGCCCTCTCTGCTTTCCTGCGGACTCCATCCTCAAAAGCACCTGTTTTCGCTTTCGGCAGCCTCCGGAGCAAAAAAGACAAACGTCCAGCTTTTGCTGCCACAGCAAAGGTGCCAGCGGGGAAAAGTAATGCTGGTTCTCACTGCCTCCTGGAACCCTTTCAAATGCCCCAGACAATTTGGCCCTCTCTGCTTTCCTGCGGACTCCATCCTCAAAAGCAGCTGTTTTCGCTTTCGGCAGCCTCCGGAGCAAAAAAGACAAACGTCCAGCTTTTGCTGCCACAGCAAAGGTGGCAGCGGGGAAAAGTAATGCTGGTTCTCACTGCCTCCTGGAACCCTTTCAAATGCCACAGACAATTTGGCCCTCTCTGCTTTCCTGCGGACTCCATCCTCAAAAGCACCTGTTTTCGCTTTCGGCAGCCTCCGGAGCAAAAAAGACAAACGTCCAGCTTTTGCTGCCACAGCAAAGGTGCCAGTGGGGAAAAGTAATGCTGGTTCTCACTGCCTCCTGGAACCCTTTCAAATGCCCCAGACAATTTGGCCCTCTCTGCTTTCCTGCGGACTCCATCCTCAAAAGCAGCTGTTTTCGCTTTCGGCAGCCTCCGGAGCAAAAAAGACAAACGTCCAGCTTTTGCTGCCACAGCAAAGGTGCCAGCGGGGAAAAGTAATGCTGGTTCTCACTGCCTCCTGGAACCCTTTCAAATGCCACAGACAATTTGGCCCTCTCTGCTTTCCTGCGGACTCCATCCTCAAAAGAACCTATTTTCCCTTTCGGCGCCCTCCGGAGCAAAAAAGACAAACGTCCAGCTTTTGCTGCCACAGCAAAGGTGCCAGCGGGGAAAAGTAATGCTGGTTCTCACTGCCTCCTGGAACCCTTTCAAATGCCACAGACAATTTGGCCCTCTCTGCTTTCCTGCGGACTCCATCCTCAAAAGCAGCTGTTTTCGCTTTCGGCAGCCTCCGGAGCAAAAAAGACAAACGTCCAGCTTTTGCTGCCACAGCAAAGGTGCCAGCGGGGAAAAGTAATGCTGGTTCTCACTGCCTCCTGGAACCCTTTCAAATGCCACAGACAATTTGGCCCTCTCTGCTTTCCTGCGGACTCCATCCTCAAAAGCAGCTGTTTTCGCTTTCGGCAGCCTCCGGAGCAAAAAAGACAAACGTCCAGCTTTTGCTGCCACAGCAAAGGTGCCAGCGGGGAAAAGTAATGCTGGTTCTCACTGCCTCCTGGAACCCTTTCAAATGCCACAGACAATTTGGCCCTCTCTGCTTTCCTGCGGACTCCATCCTCAAAAGCACCTGTTTTCGCTTTCGGCAGCCTCCGGAGCAAAAAAGACAAACGTCCAGCTTTTGCTGCCACAGCAAAGGTGCCAGCGGGGAAAAGTAATGCTGGTTCTCACTGCCTCCTGGAACCCTTTCAAATGCCACAGACAATTTGGCCCTCTCTGCTTTCCTGCGGACTCCATCCTCAAAAGAACCTATTTTCCCTTTCGGCGCCCTCCGCAGCAAAAAAGACAAACGTCCAGCTTTTGCTGCCACAGCAAAGGTGCCAGCGGGGAAAAGTAATGCTGGTTCTCACTGCCTCCTGGAACCCTTTCAAATGCCCCTGACAATTTGGCCCTCTCTGCTTTCCTGCGGACTCTATCCTCAAAAGCGCCTTTTTTCACTTTCGGCGCCCTCCGGTGGTAAAAAGACAAACGTCCAGCTTTTGCTGCCACAGCAAAGGTGCCAGCGGGGAAAAGTAATGCTGGTTCTCACTGCCTCCTGGAACTCTTTCAAATGCCACAGACAATTTGGCCCTCTCTGCTTTCCTGCGGACTCCATCCTCAAAAGCACCTATTTTCGCTTTCGGCAGCCTCCGGAGCAAAAAAGACAAACGTCCAGCTTTTGCTGCCACAGCAAAGGTGCCAGCGGGGAAAAGTAATGCTGGTTCTCACTGCCTCCTGGAACCCTTTCAAATGCCACAGACAATTTGGCCCTCTCTGCTTTCCTGCGGACTCCATCCTGAAAAGAACCTATTTTTGCTTTCGGCGCCCTCCGGAGCAAAAAAGACAAACGTCCAGCTTTTGCTGCCACAGCAAAGGTGCCAGCGGGGAAAAGTAATGCTGGTTCTCACTGCCTCCTGGAACTCCTTCAAATGCCACAGACAATTTGGCCCTCTCTGCTTTCCTGCGGACTCTAGCCTCAAAAGCACCTGTTTTCGCTTTCGGCAGCCTCCGGAGCAAAAAAGACAAACGTCCAGCTTTTGCTGCCACAGCAAAGGTGCCAGCGGGGAAAAGTAATGCTGGTTCTCACTGCCTCCTGGAACCCTTTCAAATACCACAGACAATTTAGCCCTCTCTGCTTTCCTGCGGACTCAATCCTCAAAAGCGCCTTTTTTCACTTCGGCGCCCTCCGGTGGTAAAAAGACAAACGTCCAGCTTTTGCTGCCACAGCAAAGGTGCCAGCGGGGAAAAGTGATGCTGGTTCTCACTGCCTCCTGGAACTCTTTCAAATGCTACAGACAATTTGGCCCTCTCTGCTTTCCTGCGGACTCCATCCTCAAAAGAACCTATTTTTGCTTTCGGCGCCCTCCGGAGCAAAAAAGACAAACGTCCAGCTTTTGCTGCCACAGCAAAGGTGGCAGCGGGGAAAAGTAATGCTGGTTCTCACTGCCTCCTGGAACCCTTTCAAATGCCACAGACAATTTGGCCCTCTCTGCTTTCCTGCGGACTCCATCCTCAAAAGCACCTGTTTTCGCTTTCGGCAGCGTCCGGAGCAAAAAAGACAAACGTCCAGCTTTTGCTGCCACAGCAAAGGTGCCAGCGGGGAAAAGTAATGCTGGTTCTCACTGCCTCCTGGAACCCTTTCAAATGCCACAGACAATTTGGCCCTCTCTGCTTTCCTGCGGACTCCATCCTCAAAAGAACCTATTTTCCCTTTCGGCGCCCTCAGGAGCAAAAAAGACAAACGTCCAGCTTTTGCTACCACAGCAAAGGTGCCAGCGGGGAAAAGTAATGCTGGTTCTCACTGCCTCCTGGAACCCTTTCAAATGCCACAGACAATTTGGCCCTCTCTGCTTTCCTGCGGACTCCATCCTCAAAAGCAGCTGTTTTCGCTTTCGGCAGCCTCCGGAGCAAAAAAGACAAACGTCCAGCTTTTGCTGCCACAGCAAAGGTGGCAGCGGGGAAAAGTAATGCTGGTTCTCACTGCCTCCTGGAACCCTTTCAAATGCCACAGACAATTTGGCCCTCTCTGCTTTCCTGCGGACTCCATCCTCAAAAGCACCTGTTTTCGCTTTCGGCAGCCTCCGGAGCAAAAAAGACAAACGTCCAGCTTTTGCTGCCACAGCAAAGGTGCCAGCGGGGAAAAGTAATGCTGGTTCTCACTGCCTCCTGGAACCCTTTCAAATGCCACAGACAATTTGGCCCTCTCTGCTTTCCTGCGGACTCCATCCTCAAAAGCACCTGTTTTCGCTTTCGGCAGCCTCCGGAGCAAAAAAGACAAACGTCCAGCTTTTGCTGCCACAGCAAAGGTGCCAGCGGGGAAAAGTGATGCTGGTTCTCACTGCCTCCTGGAACTCTTTCAAATGCTACAGACAATTTGGCCCTCTCTGCTTTCCTGCGGACTCCATCCTCAAAAGAACCTATTTTTGCTTTCGGCGCCCTCCGGAGCAAAAAAGACAAACGTCCAGCTTTTGCTGCCACAGCAAAGGTGGCAGCGGGGAAAAGTAATGCTGGTTCTCACTGCCTCCTGGAACCCTTTCAAATGCCACAGACAATTTGGCCCTCTCTGCTTTCCTGCGGACTCCATCCTCAAAAGCACCTGTTTTCGCTTTCGGCAGCGTCCGGAGCAAAAAAGACAAACGTCCAGCTTTTGCTGCCACAGCAAAGGTGCCAGCGGGGAAAAGTAATGCTGGTTCTCACTGCCTCCTGGAACCCTTTCAAATGCCACAGACAATTTGGCCCTCTCTGCTTTCCTGCGGACTCCATCCTCAAAAGAACCTATTTTCCCTTTCGGCGCCCTCCGGAGCAAAAAAGACAAACGTCCAGCTTTTGCTACCACAGCAAAGGTGCCAGCGGGGAAAAGTAATGCTGGTTCTCACTGCCTCCTGGAACCCTTTCAAATGCCACAGACAATTTGGCCCTCTCTGCTTTCCTGCGGACTCCATCCTCAAAAGCAGCTGTTTTCGCTTTCGGCAGCCTCCGGAGCAAAAAAGACAAACGTCCAGCTTTTGCTGCCACAGCAAAGGTGGCAGCGGGGAAAAGTAATGCTGGTTCTCACTGCCTCCTGGAACCCTTTCAAATGCCACAGACAATTTGGCCCTCTCTGCTTTCCTGCGGACTCCATCCTCAAAAGCACCTGTTTTCGCTTTCGGCAGCCTCCGGAGCAAAAAAGACAAACGTCCAGCTTTTGCTGCCACAGCAAAGGTGCCAGCGGGGAAAAGTAATGCTGGTTCTCACTGCCTCCTGGAACCCTTTCAAATGCCACAGACAATTTGGCCCTCTCTGCTTTCCTGCGGACTCCATCCTCAAAAGCACCTGTTTTCGCTTTCGGCAGCCTCCGGAGCAAAAAAGACAAACGTCCAGCTTTTGCTGCCACAGCAAAGGTGCCAGCGGGGAAAAGTAATGCTGGTTCTCACTGCCTCCTGGAACCTCTTCAAATGCCCCAGACAATTTGGCCCTCTCTGCTTTCCTGCGGACTCCATCCTCAAAAGCACCTGTTTTCGCTTTCGGCAGCCTCCGGAGCAAAAAAGACAAACGTCCAGCTTTTGCTGCCACAGCAAAGGTGCCAGCGGGGAAAAGTAATGCTGGTTCTCACTGCCTCCTGGAACCCTTTCAAATGCCACAGACAATTTGGCCCTCTCTGCTTTCCTGCGGACTCTAGCCTCAAAAGCACCTGTTTTCGCTTTCGGCAGCCTCCGGAGCAAAAAAGACAAACGTCCAGCTTTTGCTGCCACAGCAAAGGTGCCAGCGGGGAAAAGTAATGCTGGTTCTCACTGCCTCCTGGAACCCTTTCAAATGCCACAGACAATTTGGCCCTCTCTGCTTTCCTGCGGACTCCATCCTCAAAAGCACCTGTTTTCGCTTTCGGCAGCGTCCGGAGCAAAAAAGACAAACGTCCAGCTTTTGCTGCCACAGCAAAGGTGCCAGCGGGGAAAAGTAATGTTCGTTCTCACTGCCTCCTGGAACCCTTTCAAATGCCACAGACAATTTGGCCCTCTCTGCTTTCCTGCGGACTCCATCCTCAAAAGAACCTATTTTCCCTTTCGGCGCCCTCCGGAGCAAAAAAGACAAACGTCCAGCTTTTGCTGCCACAGCAAAGGTGCCAGCGGGGAAAAGTAATGCTGGTTCTCACTGCCTCCTGGAACCCTTTCAAATGCCACAGACAATTTGGCCCTCTCTGCTTTCCTGCGGACTCCATCCTCAAAAGCACCTGTTTTCGCTTTCGGCAGCCTCCGGAGCAAAAAAGACAAACGTCCAGCTTTTGCTGCCACAGCAAAGGTGCCAGCGGGGAAAAGTAATGCTGGTTCTCACTGCCTCCTGGAACCCTTTCAAATGCCACAGACAATTTGGCCCTCTCTGCTTTCCTGCGGACTCCATCCTCAAAAGCACCTGTTTTCGCTTTCGGCAGCCTCCGGAGCAAAAAAGACAAACGTCCAGCTTTTGCTGCCACAGCAAAGGTGCCAGCGGGGAAAAGTAATGCTGGTTCTCACTGCCTCCTGGAACCCTTTCAAATGCCACAGACAATTTGGCCCTCTCTGCTTTCCTGCGGACTCCATCCTCAAAAGCAGCTGTTTTCGCTTTCGGCAGCCTCCGGAGCAAAAAAGACAAACGTCCAGCTTTTGCTGCCACAGCAAAGGTGCCAGCGGGGAAAAGTAATGCTGGTTCTCACTGCCTCCTGGAACCTCTTCAAATGCCCCAGACAATTTGGCCCTCTCTGCTTTCCTGCGGACTCCATCCTCAAAAGCACCTGTTTTCGCTTTCGGCAGCCTCCGGAGCAAAAAAGACAAACGTCCAGCTTTTGCTGCCACAGCAAAGGTGCCAGCGGGGAAAAGTAATGCTCGTTCTCACTGCCTCCTGGAACCCTTTCAAATGCCACAGACAATTTGGCCCTCTCTGCTTTCCTGCGGACTCCATCCTCAAAAGCACCTGTTTTCGCTTTCGGCAGCCTCCGGAGCAAAAAAGACAAACGTCCAGCTTTTGCTGCCACAGCAAAGGTGCCAGCGGGGAAAAGTAATGCTGGTTCTCACTGCCTCCTGGAACCTCTTCAAATGCCCCAGACAATTTGGCCCTCTCTGCTTTCCTGCGGACTCAATCCTCAAAAGCGCCTTTTTTCACTTCGGCGCCCTCCGGTGGTAAAAAGACAAACGTCCAGCTTTTGCTGCCACAGCAAAGGTGCCAGCGGGGAAAAGTGATGCTGGTTCTCACTGCCTCCTGGAACTCTTTCAAATGCTACAGACAATTTGGCCCTCTCTGCTTTCCTGCGGACTCCATCCTCAAAAGAACCTATTTTTGCTTTCGGCGCCCTCCGGAGCAAAAAAGACAAACGTCCAGCTTTTGCTGCCACAGCAAAGGTGGCAGCGGGGAAAAGTAATGCTGGTTCTCACTGCCTCCTGGAACCCTTTCAAATGCCACAGACAATTTGGCCCTCTCTGCTTTCCTGCGGACTCCATCCTCAAAAGCACCTGTTTTCGCTTTCGGCAGCGTCCGGAGCAAAAAAGACAAACGTCCAGCTTTTGCTGCCACAGCAAAGGTGCCAGCGGGGAAAAGTAATGCTGGTTCTCACTGCCTCCTGGAACCCTTTCAAATGCCACAGACAATTTGGCCCTCTCTGCTTTCCTGCGGACTCCATCCTCAAAAGAACCTATTTTCCCTTTCGGCGCCCTCCGGAGCAAAAAAGACAAACGTCCAGCTTTTGCTACCACAGCAAAGGTGCCAGCGGGGAAAAGTAATGCTGGTTCTCACTGCCTCCTGGAACCCTTTCAAATGCCACAGACAATTTGGCCCTCTCTGCTTTCCTGCGGACTCCATCCTCAAAAGCAGCTGTTTTCGCTTTCGGCAGCCTCCGGAGCAAAAAAGACAAACGTCCAGCTTTTGCTGCCACAGCAAAGGTGGCAGCGGGGAAAAGTAATGCTGGTTCTCACTGCCTCCTGGAACCCTTTCAAATGCCACAGACAATTTGGCCCTCTCTGCTTTCCTGCGGACTCCATCCTCAAAAGCACCTGTTTTCGCTTTCGGCAGCCTCCGGAGCAAAAAAGACAAACGTCCAGCTTTTGCTGCCACAGCAAAGGTGCCAGCGGGGAAAAGTAATGCTGGTTCTCACTGCCTCCTGGAACCCTTTCAAATGCCACAGACAATTTGGCCCTCTCTGCTTTCCTGCGGACTCCATCCTCAAAAGCACCTGTTTTCGCTTTCGGCAGCCTCCGGAGCAAAAAGACAAACGTCCAGCTTTTGCTGCCACAGCAAAGGTGCCAGCGGGGAAAAGTAATGCTTGGTTCTCACTGCCTCCTGGAACCTCTTCAAATGCCCCAGACAATTTGGCCCTCTCTGCTTTCCTGCGGAACTCCATCCTCAAAAGCACCTGTTTTCGCTTTCGGCAGCCTCCCGGAGCAAAAAAGACAAACGTCCAGCTTTGCTGCCACAGCAAAGGTGCCAGCGGGGAAAAGTAATGCTGGTTCTCACTGCCTCCTGGAACCCTTTCAAATGCCCCAGACAATTTGGCCCTCTTCTGCTTTCCTGCGGACTCCCATCCTCAAAAGCACCTGTTTTCGCTTTCGGCAGCGTCCGGAGCAAAAAAGACAAACCTCCAGCTTTTGCTGCCACAGCAAAGGTGCCAGCGGGGAAAAGTAATGCTGGTTCTCACTGCCTCCTGGAACCCTTTCAATGCCACAGACAATTTGGCCCTCTCTGCTTTCCTGCGGACTCCATCCTCAAAAGCACCTGTTTTCGCTTTCGGCAGCGTCCGGAGCAAAAAAGACAAACGTCCAGCTTTTGCTGCCACAGCAAAGGTGCCAGCGGGGAAAAGTAATGCTGGTTCTCACTGCCTCCTGGAACCCTTTCAATGGCCCACAGACAATTTGGCCCTCTCTGCTTTCCTGCGGACTCCATCCTCAAAGAACCTCTTTTCCCTTCGGCGCCCTCCGGAGCAAAAAAGACAAACGTCCAGCTTTTGCTGCCACAGCAAAGGTGCCAGCGGGGAAAAGTAATGCTGGTTCTCACTGCCTCCTGGAACCCTTTCAAATGCCACAGACAATTTGGCCCTCTCTGCTTTCCTGCGGACTCCATCCTCAAAAGCAACTGGTTTTCGGCTTTCGGCAGCCTCCGGAGCAAAAAAGACAAACGTCCAGCTTTTGCTGCCACAGCAAAGGTGCCAGCGGGGAAAAGTAATGCTGGTTCTCACTGCCTCCTGGAACCCTTTCAAATGCCCCAGACAATTTGGCCCTCTCTGCTTTCCTGCGGACTCCATCCTCAAAAGCACCTGGTTTTCGCTTTCGGCAGCCTCCGGAGCAAAAAAGACAAACGTCCAGCTTTTGCTGCCACAGCAAAGGTGCCAGCGGGGAAAAGTAATGCTGGTTCTCACTGCCTCCTGGAACCCCTTTCAAATGCCACAGACAATTTGCCCTCTCTGCTTTCCTGCGGACTCCATCCTCAAAAGCAGCTGTTTTCGCTTTCGGCAGCCTCCGGAGCAAAAAAGACAAACGTCCAGCTTTTGCTGCCACAGCAAAGGTGCCAGCGGGGAAAAGTAATGCTGGTTCTCACTGCCTCCTGGAACCTCTTCAAATGCCCCAGACAATTTGGCCCTCTCTGCTTTCCTGCGGACTCCATCCTCAAAAGCACCTGTTTTCGCTTTCGGCAGCCTCCGGAGCAAAAAAGACAAACGTCCAGCTTTTGCTGCCACAGCAAAGGTGCCAGCGGGGAAAAGTAATGCTGGTTCTCACTGCCTCCTGGAACCCTTTCAAATGCCACAGACAATTTGGCCCTCTCTGCTTTCCTGCGGACTCCATCCTCAAAAGCACCTGTTTTCGCTTTCGGCAGCCTCCGGAGCAAAAAGACAAACGTCCAGCTTTTGCTGCCACAGCAAAGGTGCCAGCGGGGAAAAGTAATGCTGGTTCTCACTGCCTCCTGGAACCTCTTCAAATGCCCCCAGACAATTTGGCCCTCCTGCTTTCCTGCGGACTCCATCCTCAAAAGCACCTGTTTTCGCTTTCGGCGCCCTCCGGAGCAAAAAAGACAAACGTCCAGCTTTTGCTGCCACAGCAAAGTGCCAGCGGGGAAAAGTAATGCTGGTTCTCACTGCCTCCTGGAACCCTTTCAAATGCCACAGACAATTTGGCCCCTCTGCTTTCCTGCGGGACTCCATCCTCAAAAGCACCTGTTTTCGCTTTCGGCAGCCTCCGGAGCAAAAAAGACAAACGTCCAGCTTTTGCTGCCACAGCAAAGGTGGCAGCGGGAAAAGTAATGCTGGTTCTCACTGCCTCCTGGAACCTCTTCAAATGCCCCAGACAATTTGGCCCTCTCTGCTTTCCTGCGGACTCCATCCTCAAAAGCACCTGTTTTTCGCTTTCGGCAGCCCTCCGGAGCAAAAAAGACAAACGTCCAGCTTTTGCTGCCACAGCAAAGGTGCCAGCGGGGAAAAGTAATGCTGGTTCTCACTGCCTCCTGGAACCTTTCAAATGCCACAGACAATTTTGGCCCTCTCTGCTTTCCTGCGGACTCCATCCTCAAAAGCACCTGTTTTCGCTTTCGGCAGCCTCCGGAGCAAAAAGACAAACGTCCAGCTTTTGCTGCCACAGCAAAGGTGCCAGCGGGGAAAAGTAATGCTGGTTCTCACTGCCTCCTGGAACCCTTTCAAATGCCACAGACAATTTGGCCCTCTCTGCTTTCCTGCGGACTCCATCCTCAAAAGCACCTGTTTTCCCTTTCGGCAGCCTCCGGAGCAAAAAGACAAACGTCCAGCTTTGCTTCCACAGCAAAGGTGCCAGCGGGGAAAAGTAATGCTGGTTCTCACTGCCTCCTGGAACCCTTCTAAATGCCCACAGACATTTGGCCCTCTCTGCTTTCCTGCGGACTCCATCCTCAAAAGCACCTGTTTTCGCTTTCGGCAGCCTCCGGAGCAAAAAAGACAAACGTCCAGCTTTTGCTGCCACAGCAAAGGTGCCAGCGGGGAAAAGTAATGCTGGTTCTCACTGCCTCCTGGAACCCTTTCAAATGCACAGACAATTTGGCCCTCTCTGCTATTCTGCGGGCACTCCATCCTCAAAAGCTGCCTTTTCGCTTTCCGGCAGCCTCCGGGCAAAAAAGACAAACGTCCAGCTTTTGCTGCCACAGCAAAGGTGGCAGCGGGGAAAAGTAATGCTGGTTCTCACTGCCTCCTGGAACCCTTTCAAATGCCACAGACAATTTGGCCCTCTCTGCTTTCCTGCGGACTCCATCCTCAAAAGCACCTGTTTTCGCTTTCGGCAGCCTCCGGAGCAAAAAAGACAAACGTCCAGCTTTTGCTGCCACAGCAAAGGTGCCAGCGGGGAAAAGTAATGCTGGTTCTCACTGCCTCCTGGAACCTCTTCAAATGCCCCAGACAATTTGGCCTCTCTGCTTTCCTGCGGACTCCATCCTCAAAAGCACCTGTTTTCGCTTTCGGCGCCCTCCGGAGCAAAAAAGACAAACGTCCAGCTTTTGCTGCCACAGCAAAGGTGCCAGCGGGGAAAAGTAATGCTGGTTCTCACTGCCTCCTGGAACCCTTTCAAATGCCACAGACAATTTGGCCCTCTCTGCTTTCCTGCGGACTCCATCCTCAAAAGCAGCTGTTTTCGCTTTCGGCAGCCTCCGGAGCAAAAAAGACAAACGTCCAGCTTTTGCTGCCACAGCAAAGGTGCCAGCGGGGAAAAGTAATGCTGGTTCTCACTGCCTCCTGGAACCCTTTCAAATGCCACAGACAATTTGGCCCTCTCTGCTTTCCTGCGGACTCCATCCTCAAAAGAACCTGTTTTCCCTTTCGGCAGCCTCCGGAGCAAAAAAGACAAACGTCCAGCTTTTGCTGCCACAGCAAAGGTGCCAGCGGGGAAAAGTAATGCTGGTTCTCACTGCCTCCTGGAACCCTTTCAAATGCCCCAGACAATTTGGCCCTCTCTGCTTTCCTGCGGACTCCATCCTCAAAAGCACCTGTTTTCGCTTTCGGCAGCCTCCGGAGCAAAAAAGACAAACGTCCAGCTTTTGCTGCCACAGCAAAGGTGCCAGCGGGGAAAAGTAATGCTGGTTCTCACTGCCTCCTGGAACCCTTTCAAATGCCCCAGACAATTTGGCCCTCTCTGCTTTCCTGCGGACTCCATCCTCAAAAGCACCTGTTTTCGCTTTCGGCAGCCTCCGGAGCAAAAAAGACAAACGTCCAGCTTTTGCTGCCACAGCAAAGGTGCCAGCGGGGAAAAGTAATGCTGGTTCTCACTGCCTCCTGGAACCTCTTCAAATGCCCCAGACAATTTGGCCCTCTCTGCTTTCCTGCGGACTCCATCCTCAAAAGCACCTGTTTTCGCTTTCGGCAGCCTCCGGAGCAAAAAAGACAAACGTCCAGCTTTTGCTGCCACAGCAAAGGTGCCAGCGGGGAAAAGTAATGCTGGTTCTCACTGCCTCCTGGAACCCTTTCAAATGCCACAGACAATTTGGCCCTCTCTGCTTTCCTGCGGACTCCATCCTCAAAAGAACCTATTTTCCCTTTCGGCGCCCTCCGGAGCAAAAAAGACAAACGTCCAGCTTTTGCTGCCACAGCAAAGGTGCCAGCGGGGAAAAGTAATGCTGGTTCTCACTGCCTCCTGGAACCCTTTCAAATGCCACAGACAATTTGGCCCTCTCTGCTTTCCTGCGGACTCCATCCTCAAAAGCACCTGTTTTCGCTTTCGGCAGACTCCGGAGCAAAAAAGACAAACGTCCAGCTTTTGCTGCCACAGCAAAGGTGCCAGCGGGGAAAAGTAATGCTGGTTCTCACTGCCTCCTGGAACTCCTTCAAATGCCCCAGACAATTTGGCTCTCTCTGCTTTCCTGCGGACTCCATCCTCAAAAGCACCTGTTTTCGCTTTCGGCAGCCTCCGGAGCAAAAAAGACAAACGTCCAGCTTTTGCTGCCACAGCAAACGTGCCAGCGGGGAAAAGTAATGCTGGTTCTCACTGCCTCCTGGAACCTCTTCAAATGCCACAGACAATTTGGCCCTCTCTGCTTTCCTGCGGACTCCATCCTCAAAAGCAGCTGTTTTCGCTTTCGGCAGCCTCCGGAGCAAAAAAGACAAACGTCCAGCTTTTGCTGCCACAGCAAAGGTGCCAGCGGGGAAAAGTAATGCTGGTTCTCACTGCCTCCTGGAACCCTTTCAAATGCCACAGACAATTTGGCCCTCTCTGCTTTCCTGCGGACTCCATCCTCAAAAGCACCTGTTTTCGCTTTCGGCAGCCTCCGGAGCAAAAAAGACAAACGTCCAGCTTTTGCTGCCACAGCAAAGGTGCCAGCGGGGAAAAGTAATGCTGGTTCTCACTGCCTCCTGGAACCTCTTCAAATGCCCCAGACAATTTGGCCCTCTCTGCTTTCCTGCGGACTCCATCCTCAAAAGCACCTGTTTTCGCTTTCGGCAGCCTCCGGAGCAAAAAAGACAAACGTCCAGCTTTTGCTGCCACAGCAAAGGTGCCAGCGGGGAAAAGTAATGCTGGTTCTCACTGCCTCCTGGAACCCTTTCAAATGCCACAGACAATTTGGCCCTCTCTGCTTTCCTGCGGACTCCATCTTCAAAAGAACCTATTTTCCCTTTCGGCGCCCTCCGGAGCAAAAAAGACAAACGTCCAGCTTTTGCTGCCACAGCAAAGGTGCCAGCGGGGAAAAGTAATGCTGGTTCTCACTGCCTCCTGGAACCCTTTCAAATGCCACAGACAATTTGGCCCTCTCTGCTTTCCTGCGGACTCCATCCTCAAAAGCAGCTGTTTTCGCTTTCGGCAGCCTCCGGAGCAAAAAAGACAAACGTCCAGCTTTTGCTGCCACAGCAAAGGTGGCAGCGGGGAAAAGTAATGCTGGTTCTCACTGCCTCCTGGAACCCTTTCAAATGCCACAGACAATTTGGCCCTCTCTGCTTTCCTGCGGACTCCATCCTCAAAAGCACCTGTTTTCGCTTTCGGCAGCCTCCGGAGCAAAAAAGACAAACGTCCAGCTTTTGCTGCCACAGCAAAGGTGCCAGCGGGGAAAAGTAATGCTGGTTCTCACTGCCTCCTGGAACCCTTTCAAATGCCCCAGACAATTTGGCCCTCTCTGCTTTCCTGCGGACTCCATCCTCAAAAGCACCTGTTTTCGCTTTCGGCAGCCTCCGGAGCAAAAAAGACAAACGTCCAGCTTTTGCTGCCACAGCAAAGGTGCCAGCGGGGAAAAGTAATGCTCGTTCTCACTGCCTCCTGGAACCCTTTCAAATGCCACAGACAATTTGGCCCTCTCTGCTTTCCTGCGGACTCCATCCTCAAAAGAACCTATTTTCCCTTTCGGCGCCCTCTGGAGCAAAAAAGACAAACGTCCAGCTTTTGCTGCCACAGCAAAGGTGCCAGCGGGGAAAAGTAATGCTGGTTCTCACTGCCTCCTGGAACCCTTTCAAATGCCCCTGACAATTTGGCCCTCTCTGCTTTCCTGCGGACTCTATCCTCAAAAGCGCCTTTTTTCACTTTCGGCGCCCTCCGGTGGTAAAAAGACAAACGTCCAGCTTTTGCTGCCACAGCAAAGGTGCCAGCGGGGAAAAGTAATGCTCGTTCTCACTGCCTCCTGGAACTCTTTCAAATGCCAAAGACAATTTGGCCCTCTCTGCTTTCCTGCGGACTCCATCCTCAAAAGCACCTATTTTCGCTTTCGGCAGCCTCCGGAGCAAAAAAGACAAACGTCCAGCTTTTGCTGCCACAGCAAAGGTGCCAGCGGGGAAAAGTAATGCTGGTTCTCACTGCCTCCTGGAACCCTTTCAAATGCCACAGACAATTTGGCCCTCTCTGCTTTCCTGCGGACTCCATCCTCAAAAGCAGCTGTTTTCGCTTTCGGCAGCCTCCGGAGCAAAAAAGACAAACGTCCAGCTTTTGCTGCCACAGCAAAGGTGCCAGCGGGGAAAAGTAATGCTGGTTCTCACTGCCTCCTGGAACCTCTTCAAATGCCCCAGACAATTTGGCCCTCTCTGCTTTCCTGCGGACTCCATCCTCAAAAGCACCTGTTTTCGCTTTCGGCACCCTCCGGAGCAAAAAAGACAAACGTCCAGCTTTTGCTGCCACAGCAAAGGTGGCAGCGGGGAAAAGTAATGCTGGTTCTCACTGCCTCCTGGAACCCTTTCAAATGCCACAGACAATTTGGCCCTCTCTGCTTTCCTGCGGACTCCATCCTCAAAAGCACCTGTTTTCGCTTTCGGCAGCCTCCGGAGCAAAAAAGACAAACGTCCAGCTTTTGCTGCCACAGCAAAGGTGCCAGCGGGGAAAAGTAATGCTGGTTCTCACTGCCTCCTGGAACCTCTTCAAATGCCCCAGACAATTTGGCCCTCTCTGCTTTCCTGCGGACTCCATCCTCAAAAGCACCTGTTTTCGCTTTCGGCGCCCTCCGGAGCAAAAAAGACAAACGTCCAGCTTTTGCTGCCACAGCAAAGGTGCCAGCGGGGAAAAGTAATGCTGGTTCTCACTGCCTCCTGGAACCCTTTCAAATGCCCCAGACAATTTGGCCCTCTCTGCTTTCCTGCGGACTCCATCCTCAAAAGCACCTGTTTTCGCTTTCGGCAGCCTCCGGAGCAAAAAAGACAAACGTCCAGCTTTTGCTGCCACAGCAAAGGTGCCAGCGGGGAAAAGTAATGCTGGTTCTCACTGCCTCCTGGAACCCTTTCAAATGCCCCAGACAATTTGGCCCTCTCTGCTTTCCTGCGGACTCCATCCTCAAAAGCACCTGTTTTCGCTTTCGGCAGCCTCCGGAGCAAAAAAGACAAACGTCCAGCTTTTGCTGCCACAGCAAAGGTGCCAGCGGGGAAAAGTAATGCTGGTTCTCACTGCCTCCTGGAACCCTTTCAAATGCCCCAGACAATTTGGCCCTCTCTGCTTTCCTGCGGACTCCATCCTCAAAAGCACCTGTTTTCGCTTTCGGCAGCCTCCGGAGCAAAAAAGACAAGCGTCCAGCTTTTGCTGCCACAGCAAAGGTGCCAGCGGGGAAAAGTAATGCTGGTTCTCACTGCCTCCTGGAACCCTTTCAAATGCCACAGACAATTTGGCCCTCTCTGCTTTCCTGCGGACTCCATCCTCAAAAGCAGCTGTTTTCCCTTTCGGCAGCCTCCGGAGCAAAAAAGACAAACGTCCAGCTTTTGCTGCCACAGCAAAGGTGCCAGCGGGGAAAAGTAATGCTGGTTCTCACTGCCTCCTGGAACCCTTTCAAATGCCCCAGACAATTTGGCCCTCTCTGCTTTCCTGCGGACTCCATCCTCAAAAGCACCTGTTTTCGCTTTTGGCAGCCTCCGGAGCAAAAAAGACAAACGTCCAGCTTTTGCTGCCACAGCAAAGGTGCCAGCGGGGAAAAGTAATGCTGGTTCTCACTGCCTCCTGGAACCCTTTCAAATGCCCCAGACAATTTGGCCCTCTCTGCTTTCCTGCGGACTCCATCCTCAAAAGCACCTGTTTTCGCTTTCGGCAGCGTCCGGAGCAAAAAAGACAAACGTCCAGCTTTTGCTGCCACAGCAAAGGTGCCAGCGGGGAAAAGTAATGCTGGTTCTCACTGCCTCCTGGAACCCTTTCAAATGCCACAGACAATTTGGCCCTCTCTGCTTTCCTGCGGACTCCATCCTCAAAAGCACCTGTTTTCGCTTTCGGCAGCCTCCGGAGCAAAAAAGACAAACGTCCAGCTTTTGCTGCCACAGCAAAGGTGCCAGCGGGGAAAAGTAATGCTGGTTCTCACTGCCTCCTGGAACCTCTTCAAATGCCCCAGACAATTTGGCCCTCTCTGCTTTCCTGCGGACTCCATCCTCAAAAGCACCTGTTTTCGCTTTCGGCAGCCTCCGGAGCAAAAAAGACAAACGTCCAGCTTTTGCTGCCACAGCAAAGGTGCCAGCGGGGAAAAGTAATGCTGGTTCTCACTGCCTCCTGGAACTCTTTCAAATGCCACAGACAATTTGGCCCTCTCTGCTTTCCTGCGGACTCCATCCTCAAAAGCACCTGTTTTCACTTTCGGCAGCCTCCGGAGCAAAAAAGACAAACGTCCAGCTTTTGCTGCCACAGCAAACGTGCCAGCGGGGAAAAGTAATGCTGGTTCTCACTGCCTCCTGGAACCTCTTCAAATGCCACAGACAATTTGGCCCTCTCTGCTTTCCTGCGGACTCCATCCTCAAAAGCACCTGTTTTCGCTTTCGGCAGCCTCCGGAGCAAAAAAGACAAACGTCCAGCTTTTGCTGCCACAGCAAAGGTGGCAGCGGGGAAAAGTAATGCTGGTTCTCACTGCCTCCTGGAACCCTTTCAAATGCCACAGACAATTTGGCCCTCTCTGCTTTCCTGCGGACTCCATCCTCAAAAGCACCTGTTTTCGCTTTCGGCAGCCTCTCGAGGAAAAAAAGACAAACGTCCAGCTTTTGCTGCCACAGCAAAGGTGCCAGCGGGGAAAAGTAATGCTGGTTCTCACTGCCTCCTGGAACCCTTTCAAATGCCCCAGACAATTTGGCCCTCTCTGCTTTCCTGCGGACTCCATCCTCAAAAGCACCTGTTTTCGCTTTCGGCAGCCTCCGGAGCAAAAAAGACAAACGTCCAGCTTTTGCTGCCACAACAAAGGTGCCAGCGGGGAAAAGTAATGCTGGTTCTCACTGCCTCCTGGAACCTCTTCAAATGCCACAGACAATTTGGCCCTCTCTGCTTTCCTGCGGACTCCATCCTCAAAAGCAGCTGTTTTCGCTTTCGGCAGCCTCCGGAGCAAAAAAGACAAACGTCCAGCTTTTGCTGCCACAGCAAAGGTGGCAGCGGGGAAAAGTAATGCTGGTTCTCACTGCCTCCTGGAACCCTTTCAAATGCCACAGACAATTTGGCCCTCTCTGCTTTCCTGCGGACTCCATCCTCAAAAGCAGCTGTTTTCGCTTTCTGCAGCCTCCGGAGCAAAAAAGACAAACGTCCAGCTTTTGCTGCCACAGCAAAGGTGGCAGCGGGGAAAAGTAATGCTGGTTCTCACTGCCTCCTGGAACCCTTTCAAATGCCCCAGACAATTTGGCCCTCTCTGCTTTCCTGCGGACTCCATCCTCAAAAGCACCTGTTTTCGCTTTCGGCAGCCTCCGGAGCAAAAAAGACAAACGTCCAGCTTTTGCTGCCACAGCAAAGGTGCCAGCGGGGAAAAGTAATGCTGGTTCTCACTGCCTCCTGGAACCCTTTCAAATGCCCCAGACAATTTGGCCCTCTCTGCTTTCCTGCGGACTCCATCCTCAAAAGCACCTGTTTTCGCTTTCGGCAGCCTCCGGAGCAAAAAAGACAAACGTCCAGCTTTTGCTGCCACAGCAAAGGTGCCAGCGGGGAAAAGTAATGCTGGTTCTCACTGCCTCCTGGAACCCTTTCAAATGCCACAGACAATTTGGCCCTCTCTGCTTTCCTGCGGACTCCATCCTCAAAAGAACCTGTTTTCGCTTTCGGCAGCCTCCGGAGCAAAAAAGACAAACGTCCAGCTTTTGCTGCCACAGCAAAGGTGCCAGCGGGGAAAAGTAATGCTGGTTCTCACTGCCTCCTGGAACCTCTTCAAATGCCCCAGACAATTTGGCCCTCTCTGCTTTCCTGTGGACTCCATCCTCAAAAGCACCTGTTTTCGCTTTCGGCAGCCTCCGGAGCAAAAAAGACAAACGTCCAGCTTTTGCTGCCACAGCAAAGGTGCCAGCGGGGAAAAGTAATGCTGGTTCTCACTGCCTCCTGGAACCCTTTCAAATGCCACAGACAATTTGGCCCTCTCTGCTTTCCTGCGGACTCCATCCTCAAAAGAACCTATTTTCCCTTTCGGCGCCCTCTGGAGCAAAAAAGACAAACGTCCAGCTTTTGCTGCCACAGCAAAGGTGCCAGCGGGGAAAAGTAATGCTGGTTCTCACTGCCTCCTGGAACCCTTTCAAATGCCCCTGACAATTTGGCCCTCTCTGCTTTCCTGCGGACTCTATCCTCAAAAGCGCCTTTTTTCACTTTCGGCGCCCTCCGGTGGTAAAAAGACAAACGTCCAGCTTTTGCTGCCACAGCAAAGGTGCCAGCGGGGAAAAGTAATGCTCGTTCTCACTGCCTCCTGGAACTCTTTCAAATGCCAAAGACAATTTGGCCCTCTCTGCTTTCCTGCGGACTCCATCCTCAAAAGCACCTATTTTCGCTTTCGGCAGCCTCCGGAGCAAAAAAGACAAACGTCCAGCTTTTGCTGCCACAGCAAAGGTGCCAGCGGGGAAAAGTAATGCTGGTTCTCACTGCCTCCTGGAACCCTTTCAAATGCCACAGACAATTTGGCCCTCTCTGCTTTCCTGCGGACTCCATCCTCAAAAGCACCTGTTTTCGCTTTCGGCAGCCTCCGGAGCAAAAAAGACAAACGTCCAGCTTTTGCTGCCACAGCAAAGGTGCCAGCGGGGAAAAGTAATGCTGGTTCTCACTGCCTCCTGGAACCTCTTCAAATGCCCCAGACAATTTGGCCCTCTCTGCTTTCCTGCGGACTCCATCCTCAAAAGCACCTGTTTTCGCTTTCGGCGCCCTCCGGAGCAAAAAAGACAAACGTCCAGCTTTTGCTGCCACAGCAAAGGTGGCAGCGGGGAAAAGTAATGCTGGTTCTCACTGCCTCCTGGAACCCTTTCAAATGCCCCAGACAATTTGGCCCTCTCTGCTTTCCTGCGGACTCCATCCTCAAAAGCACCTGTTTTCGCTTTCGGCAGCCTCCGGAGCAAAAAAGACAAACGTCCAGCTTTTGCTGCCACAGCAAAGGTGCCAGCGGGGAAAAGTAATGCTGGTTCTCACTGCCTCCTGGAACCTCTTCAAATGCCCCAGACAATTTGGCCCTCTCTGCTTTCCTGCGGACTCCATCCTCAAAAGCACCTGTTTTCGCTTTCGGCAGCCTCCGGAGCAAAAAAGACAAACGTCCAGCTTTTGCTGCCACAGCAAAGGTGCCAGCGGGGAAAAGTAATGCTGGTTCTCACTGCCTCCTGGAACCCTTTCAAATGCCACAGACAATTTGGCCCTCTCTGCTTTCCTGCGGACTCCATCCTCAAAAGCACCTGTTTTCGCTTTCGGCAGCCTCCGGAGCAAAAAAGACAAACGTCCAGCTTTTGCTGCCACAGCAAAGGTGCCAGCGGGGAAAAGTAATGCTGGTTCTCACTGCCTCCTGGAACCTCTTCTAATGCCAGAGACAATTTGGCCCTCTCTGCTTTCCTGCGGACTCCATCCTCAAAAGCACCTGTTTTCGCTTTCGGCAGCCTCCGGAGCAAAAAAGACAAACGTCCAGCTTTTGCTGCCACAGCAAAGGTGCCAGCGGGGAAAAGTAATGCTGGTTCTCACTGCCTCCTGGAACCCTTTCAAATGCCACAGACAATTTGGCCCTCTCTGCTTTCCTGCGGACTCCATCCTCAAAAGCAGCTGTTTTCGCTTTCGGCAGCCTCCGGAGCAAAAAAGACAAACGTCCAGCTTTTGCTGCCACAGCAAAGGTGCCAGCGGGGAAAAGTAATGCTGGTTCTCACTGCCTCCTGGAACCCTTTCAAATGCCACAGACAATTTGGCCCTCTCTGCTTTCCTGCGGACTCCATCCTCAAAAGAACCTGTTTTCGCTTTCGGCAGACTCCGGAGCAAAAAAGACAAACGTCCAGCTTTTGCTGCCACAGCAAAGGTGCCAGCGGGGAAAAGTAATGCTGGTTCTCACTGCCTCCTGGAACTCTTTCAAATGCCCCAGACAATTTGGCTCTCTCTGCTTTCCTGCGGACTCCATCCTCAAAAGCACCTGTTTTCACTTTCGGCAGCCTCCGGAGCAAAAAAGACAAACGTCCAGCTTTTGCTGCCACAGCAAACGTGCCAGCGGGGAAAAGTAATGCTGGTTCTCACTGCCTCCTGGAACCTCTTCAAATGCCACAGACAATTTGGCCCTCTCTGCTTTCCTGCGGACTCCATCCTCAAAAGCAGCTGTTTTCGCTTTCGGCAGCCTCCGGAGCAAAAAAGACAAACGTCCAGCTTTTGCTGCCACAGCAAAGGTGCCAGCGGGGAAAAGTAATGCTGGTTCTCACTGCCTCCTGGAACCCTTTCAAATGCCACAGACAATTTGGCCCTCTCTGCTTTCCTGCGGACTCCATCCTCAAAAGCACCTGTTTTTGCTTTCGGCAGCCTCCGGAGGAAAAAAAGACAAACGTCCAGCTTTTGCTGCCACAGCAAAGGTGCCAGCGGGGAAAAGTAATGCTGGTTCTCACTGCCTCCTGGAACCCTTTCAAATGCCACAGACAATTTGGCCCTCTCTGCTTTCCTGCGGACTCCATCCTCAAAAGCACCTGTTTTCGCTTTCGGCAGCCTCCGGAGCAAAAAAGACAAACGTCCAGCTTTTGCTGCCACAACAAAGGTGCCAGCGGGGAAAAGTAATGCTGGTTCTCACTGCCTCCTGGAACCTCTTCAAATGCCACAGACAATTTGGCCCTCTCTGCTTTCCTGCGGACTCCATCCTCAAAAGCACCTGTTTTCGCTTTCGGCAGCCTCCGGAGCAAAAAAGACAAACGTCCAGCTTTTGCTGCCACAGCAAAGGTGCCAGCGGGGAAAAGTAATGCTGGTTCTCACTGCCTCCTGGAACCCTTTCAAATGCCACAGACAATTTGGCCCTCTCTGCTTTCCTGCGGACTCCATCCTCAAAAGCACCTGTTTTCGCTTTCGGCAGCCTCCGGAGCAAAAAAGACAAACGTCCAGCTTTTGCTGCCACAGCAAAGGTGCCAGCGGGGAAAAGTAATGCTGGTTCTCACTGCCTCCTGGAACCTCTTCAAATGCCCCAGACAATTTGGCCCTCTCTGCTTTCCTGCGGACTCCATCCTCAAAAGCACCTGTTTTCGCTTTCGGCAGCCTCCGGAGCAAAAAAGACAAACGTCCAGCTTTTGCTGCCACAGCAAAGGTGCCAGCGGGGAAAAGTAATGCTGGTTCTCACTGCCTCCTGGAACCCTTTCAAATGCCACAGACAATTTGGCCCTCTCTGCTTTCCTGCGGACTCCATCCTCAAAAGAACCTGTTTTCCCTTTCGGCAGCCTCCGGAGCAAAAAAGACAAACGTCCAGCTTTTGCTGCCACAGCAAAGGTGCCAGCGGGGAAAAGTAATGCTGGTTCTCACTGCCTCCTGGAACCCTTTCAAATGCCCCAGACAATTTGGCCCTCTCTGCTTTCCTGCGGACTCCATCCTCAAAAGCACCTGTTTTCGCTTTCGGCAGCCTCCGGAGCAAAAAAGACAAACGTCCAGCTTTTGCTGCCACAGCAAAGGTGCCAGCGGGGAAAAGTAATGCTGGTTCTCACTGCCTCCTGGAACCCTTTCAAATGCCCCAGACAATTTGGCCCTCTCTGCTTTCCTGCGGACTCCATCCTCAAAAGCACCTGTTTTCGCTTTCGGCAGCCTCCGGAGCAAAAAAGACAAACGTCCAGCTTTTGCTGCCACAGCAAAGGTGCCAGCGGGGAAAAGTAATGCTGGTTCTCACTGCCTCCTGGAACCCTTTCAAATGCCCCAGACAATTTGGCCCTCTCTGCTTTCCTGCGGACTCCATCCTCAAAAGCACCTGTTTTCGCTTTCGGCAGCCTCCGGAGCAAAAAAGACAAACGTCCAGCTTTTGCTGCCACAGCAAAGGTGCCAGCGGGGAAAAGTAATGCTGGTTCTCACTGCCTCCTGGAACCTCTTCAAATGCCCCAGACAATTTGGCCCTCTCTGCTTTCCTGCGGACTCCATCCTCAAAAGCACCTGTTTTCGCTTTCGGCAGCCTCCGGAGCAAAAAAGACAAACGTCCAGCTTTTGCTGCCACAGCAAAGGTGCCAGCGGGGAAAAGTAATGCTGGTTCTCACTGCCTCCTGGAACCCTTTCAAATGCCACAGACAATTTGGCCCTCTCTGCTTTCCTGCGGACTCCATCCTCAAAAGCACCTGTTTTCGCTTTCGGCAGCCTCCGGAGCAAAAAAGACAAACGTCCAGCTTTTGCTGCCACAGCAAAGGTGCCAGCGGGGAAAAGTAATGCTGGTTCTCACTGCCTCCTGGAACCTCTTCAAATGCCACAGACAATTTGGCCCTCTCTGCTTTCCTGCGGACTCCATCCTCAAAAGCACCTGTTTTCGCTTTCGGCAGCCTCCGGAGCAAAAAAGACAAACGTCCAGCTTTTGCTGCCACAGCAAAGGTGGCAGCGGGGAAAAGTAATGCTGGTTCTCACTGCCTCCTGGAACCCTTTCAAATGCCACAGACAATTTGGCCCTCTCTGCTTTCCTGCGGACTCCATCCTCAAAAGCACCTGTTTTCGCTTTCGGCAGCCTCCGGAGCAAAAAAGACAAACGTCCAGCTTTTGCTGCCACAGCAAAGGTGCCAGCGGGGAAAAGTAATGCTGGTTCTCACTGCCTCCTGGAACCCTTTCAAATGCCACAGACAATTTGGCCCTCTCTGCTTTCCTGCGGACTCCATCCTCAAAAGAACCTGTTTTCGCTTTCGGCAGACTCCGGAGCAAAAAAGACAAACGTCCAGCTTTTGCTGCCACAGCAAAGGTGCCAGCGGGGAAAAGTAATGCTGGTTCTCACTGCCTCCTGGAACTCTTTCAAATGCCCCAGACAATTTGGCTCTCTCTGCTTTCCTGCGGACTCCATCCTCAAAAGCACCTGTTTTCACTTTCGGCAGCCTCCGGAGCAAAAAAGACAAACGTCCAGCTTTTGCTGCCACAGCAAACGTGCCAGCGGGGAAAAGTAATGCTGGTTCTCACTGCCTCCTGGAACCTCTTCAAATGCCACAGACAATTTGGCCCTCTCTGCTTTCCTGCGGACTCCATCCTCAAAAGCAGCTGTTTTCGCTTTCGGCAGCCTCCGGAGCAAAAAAGACAAACGTCCAGCTTTTGCTGCCACAGCAAAGGTGCCAGCGGGGAAAAGTAATGCTGGTTCTCACTGCCTCCTGGAACCCTTTCAAATGCCACAGACAATTTGGCCCTCTCTGCTTTCCTGCGGACTCCATCCTCAAAAGCACCTGTTTTCGCTTTCGGCAGCCTCCGGAGGAAAAAAAGACAAACGTCCAGCTTTTGCTGCCACAGCAAAGGTGCCAGCGGGGAAAAGTAATGCTGGTTCTCACTGCCTCCTGGAACCCTTTCAAATGCCACAGACAATTTGGCCCTCTCTGCTTTCCTGCGGACTCCATCCTCAAAAGCACCTGTTTTCGCTTTCGGCAGCCTCCGGAGCAAAAAAGACAAACGTCCAGCTTTTGCTGCCACAACAAAGGTGCCAGCGGGGAAAAGTAATGCTGGTTCTCACTGCCTCCTGGAACCTCTTCAAATGCCACAGACAATTTGGCCCTCTCTGCTTTCCTGCGGACTCCATCCTCAAAAGCAGCTGTTTTCGCTTTCGGCAGCCTCCGGAGCAAAAAAGACAAACGTCCAGCTTTTGCTGCCACAGCAAAGGTGCCAGCGGGGAAAAGTAATGCTGGTTCTCACTGCCTCCTGGAACCCTTTCAAATGCCACAGACAATTTGGCCCTCTCTGCTTTCCTGCGGACTCCATCCTCAAAAGCACCTGTTTTCGCTTTCGGCAGACTCCGGAGCAAAAAAGACAAACGTCCAGCTTTTGCTGCCACAGCAAAGGTGCCAGCGGGGAAAAGTAATGCTGGTTCTCACTGCCTCCTGGAACCTCTTCAAATGCCCCAGACAATTTGGCCCTCTCTGCTTTCCTGCGGACTCCATCCTCAAAAGCACCTGTTTTCGCTTTCGGCAGCCTCCGGAGCAAAAAAGACAAACGTCCAGCTTTTGCTGCCACAGCAAAGGTGCCAGCGGGGAAAAGTAATGCTGGTTCTCACTGCCTCCTGGAACCCTTTCAAATGCCACAGACAATTTGGCCCTCTCTGCTTTCCTGCGGACTCCATCCTCAAAAGAACCTATTTTCCCTTTCGGCGCCCTCCGGAGCAAAAAAGACAAACGTCCAGCTTTTGCTGCCACAGCAAAGGTGGCAGCGGGGAAAAGTAATGCTGGTTCTCACTGCCTCCTGGAACCCTTTCAAATGCCACAGACAATTTGGCCCTCTCTGCTTTCCTGCGGACTCCATCCTCAAAAGAACCTGTTTTCCCTTTCGGCAGCCTCCGGAGCAAAAAAGACAAACGTCCAGCTTTTGCTGCCACAGCAAAGGTGCCAGCGGGGAAAAGTAATGCTGGTTCTCACTGCCTCCTGGAACCCTTTCAAATGCCACAGACAATTTGGCCCTCTCTGCTTTCCTGCGGACTCCATCCTCAAAAGCAGCTGTTTTCGCTTTCGGCAGCCTCCGGAGCAAAAAAGACAAACGTCCAGCTTTTGCTGCCACAGCAAAGGTGCCAGCGGGGAAAAGTAATGCTGGTTCTCACTGCCTCCTGGAACCCTTTCAAATGCCACAGACAATTTGGCCCTCTCTGCTTTCCTGCGGACTCCATCCTCAAAAGCACCTGTTTTCGCTTTCGGCAGCCTCCGGAGGAAAAAAAGACAAACGTCCAGCTTTTGCTGCCACAGCAAAGGTGCCAGCGGGGAAAAGTAATGCTGGTTCTCACTGCCTCCTGGAACCCTTTCAAATGCCACAGACAATTTGGCCCTCTCTGCTTTCCTGCGGACTCCATCCTCAAAAGCACCTGTTTTCGCTTTCGGCAGCCTCCGGAGCAAAAAAGACAAACGTCCAGCTTTTGCTGCCACAACAAAGGTGCCAGCGGGGAAAAGTAATGCTGGTTCTCACTGCCTCCTGGAACCTCTTCAAATGCCACAGACAATTTGGCCCTCTCTGCTTTCCTGCGGACTCCATCCTCAAAAGCAGCTGTTTTCGCTTTCGGCAGCCTCCGGAGCAAAAAAGACAAACGTCCAGCTTTTGCTGCCACAGCAAAGGTGCCAGCGGGGAAAAGTAATGCTGGTTCTCACTGCCTCCTGGAACCCTTTCAAATGCCACAGACAATTTGGCCCTCTCTGCTTTCCTGCGGACTCCATCCTCAAAAGCACCTGTTTTCGCTTTCGGCAGCCTCCGGAGCAAAAAAGACAAACGTCCAGCTTTTGCTGCCACAGCAAAGGTGCCAGCGGGGAAAAGTAATGCTGGTTCTCACTGCCTCCTGGAACCTCTTCAAATGCCCCAGACAATTTGGCCCTCTCTGCTTTCCTGCGGACTCCATCCTCAAAAGCACCTGTTTTCGCTTTCGGCAGCCTCCGGAGCAAAAAAGACAAACGTCCAGCTTTTGCTGCCACAGCAAAGGTGCCAGCGGGGAAAAGTAATGCTGGTTCTCACTGCCTCCTGGAACCCTTTCAAATGCCACAGACAATTTGGCCCTCTCTGCTTTCCTGCGGACTCCATCCTCAAAAGAACCTATTTTCCCTTTCGGCGCCCTCCGGAGCAAAAAAGACAAACGTCCAGCTTTTGCTGCCACAGCAAAGGTGCCAGCGGGGAAAAGTAATGCTGGTTCTCACTGCCTCCTGGAACCCTTTCAAATGCCACAGACAATTTGGCCCTCTCTGCTTTCCTGCGGACTCCATCCTCAAAAGCACCTGTTTTCGCTTTCGGCAGCCTCCGGAGCAAAAAAGACAAACGTCCAGCTTTTGCTGCCACAGCAAAGGTGCCAGCGGGGAAAAGTAATGCTGGTTCTCACTGCCTCCTGGAACCTCTTCAAATGCCACAGACAATTTGGCCCTCTCTGCTTTCCTGCGGACTCCATCCTCAAAAGCACCTGTTTTCGCTTTCGGCAGCCTCCGGAGCAAAAAAGACAAACGTCCAGCTTTTGCTGCCACAGCAAAGGTGGCAGCGGGGAAAAGTAATGCTGGTTCTCACTGCCTCCTGGAACCCTTTCAAATGCCACAGACAATTTGGCCCTCTCTGCTTTCCTGCGGACTCCATCCTCAAAAGAACCTATTTTCCCTTTCGGCGCCCTCCGGAGCAAAAAAGACAAACGTCCAGCTTTTGCTGCCACAGCAAAGGTGCCAGCGGGGAAAAGTAATGCTGGTTCTCACTGCCTCCTGGAACCCTTTCAAATGCCCCTGACAATTTGGCCCTCTCTGCTTTCCTGCGGACTCTATCCTCAAAAGCGTCTTTTTTCACTTTCGGCGCCCTCCGGTGGTAAAAAGACAAACGTCCAGCTTTTGCTGCCACAGCAAAGGTGCCAGCGGGGAAAAGTAATGCTGGTTCTCACTGCCTCCTGGAACCCTTTCAAATGCCACAGACAATTTGGCCCTCTCTGCTTTCCTGCGGACTCCATCCTCAAAAGAACCTGTTTTCGCTTTCGGCAGACTCCGGAGCAAAAAAGACAAACGTCCAGCTTTTGCTGCCACAGCAAAGGTGCCAGCGGGGAAAAGTAATGCTGGTTCTCACTGCCTCCTGGAACCCTTTCAAATGCCACAGACAATTTGGCCCTCTCTGCTTTCCTGCGGACTCCATCCTCAAAAGCACCTGTTTTCGCTTTCGGCAGCCTCCGGAGCAAAAAAGACAAACGTCCAGCTTTTGCTGCCACAGCAAAGGTGCCAGCGGGGAAAAGTAATGCTGGTTCTCACTGCCTCCTGGAACCCTTTCAAATGCCCCAGACAATTTGGCCCTCTCTGCTTTCCTGCGGACTCCATCCTCAAAAGCACCTGTTTTCGCTTTCGGCAGCCTCCGGAGCAAAAAAGACAAACGTCCAGCTTTTGCTGCCACAGCAAAGGTGCCAGCGGGGAAAAGTAATGCTGGTTCTCACTGCCTCCTGGAACCCTTTCAAATGCCACAGACAATTTGGCCCTCTCTGCTTTCCTGCGGACTCCATCCTCAAAAGCACCTGTTTTCGCTTTCGGCAGCCTCCGGAGCAAAAAAGACAAACGTCCAGCTTTTGCTGCCACAGCAAAGGTGCCAGCGGGGAAAAGTAATGCTGGTTCTCACTGCCTCCTGGAACCTCTTCAAATGCCCCAGACAATTTGGCCCTCTCTGCTTTCCTGCGGACTCCATCCTCAAAAGCACCTGTTTTCGCTTTCGGCAGCCTCCGGAGCAAAAAAGACAAACGTCCAGCTTTTGCTGCCACAGCAAAGGTGCCAGCGGGGAAAAGTAATGCTGGTTCTCACTGCCTCCTGGAACCCTTTCAAATGCCACAGACAATTTGGCCCTCTCTGCTTTCCTGCGGACTCCATCCTCAAAAGAACCTATTTTCCCTTTCGGCGCCCTCCGGAGCAAAAAAGACAAACGTCCAGCTTTTGCTGCCACAGCAAAGGTGCCAGCGGGGAAAAGTAATGCTCGTTCTCACTGCCTCCTGGAACCCTTTCAAATGCCCCTGACAATTTGGCCCTCTCTGCTTTCCTGCGGACTCTATCCTCAAAAGCGCCTTTTTTCACTTTCGGCGCCCTCCGGTGGTAAAAAGACAAACGTCCAGCTTTTGCTGCCACAGCAAAGGTGCCAGCGGGGAAAAGTAATGCTGGTTCTCACTGCCTCCTGGAACCCTTTCAAATGCCACAGACAATTTGGCCCTCTCTGCTTTCCTGCGGACTCCATCCTCAAAAGCACCTGTTTTCGCTTTCGGCAGCCTCCGGAGCAAAAAAGACAAACGTCCAGCTTTTGCTGCCACAGCAAAGGTGCCAGCGGGGAAAAGTAATGCTGGTTCTCACTGCCTCCTGGAACCCTTTCAAATGCCCCTGACAATTTGGCCCTCTCTGCTTTCCTGCGGACTCTATCCTCAAAAGCGCCTTTTTTCACTTTCGGCGCCCTCCGGTGGTAAAAAGACAAACGTCCAGCTTTTGCTGCCACAGCAAAGGTGCCAGCGGGGAAAAGTAATGCTCGTTCTCACTGCCTCCTGGAACTCTTTCAAATGCCAAAGACAATTTGGCCCTCTCTGCTTTCCTGCGGACTCCATCCTCAAAAGCACCTATTTTCGCTTTCGGCAGCCTCCGGAGCAAAAAAGACAAACGTCCAGCTTTTGCTGCCACAGCAAAGGTGCCAGCGGGGAAAAGTAATGCTGGTTCTCACTGCCTCCTGGAACCCTTTCAAATGCCACAGACAATTTGGCCCTCTCTGCTTTCCTGCGGACTCCATCCTCAAAAGCACCTGTTTTCGCTTTCGGCAGCCTCCGGAGCAAAAAAGACAAACGTCCAGCTTTTGCTGCCACAGCAAAGGTGCCAGCGGGGAAAAGTAATGCTGGTTCTCACTGCCTCCTGGAACCTCTTCAAATGCCCCAGACAATTTGGCCCTCTCTGCTTTCCTGCGGACTCCATCCTCAAAAGCACCTGTTTTCGCTTTCGGCGCCCTCCGGAGCAAAAAAGACAAACGTCCAGCTTTTGCTGCCACAGCAAAGGTGCCAGCGGGGAAAAGTAATGCTGGTTCTCACTGCCTCCTGGAACCCTTTCAAATGCCACAGACAATTTGGCCCTCTCTGCTTTCCTGCGGACTCCATCCTCAAAAGCACCTGTTTTCGCTTTCGGCAGCCTCCGGAGCAAAAAAGACAAACGTCCAGCTTTTGCTGCCACAGCAAAGGTGCCAGCGGGGAAAAGTAATGCTGGTTCTCACTGCCTCCTGGAACCTCTTCAAATGCCCCAGACAATTTGGCCCTCTCTGCTTTCCTGCGGACTCCATCCTCAAAAGCACCTGTTTTCGCTTTCGGCAGCCTCCGGAGCAAAAAAGACAAACGTCCAGCTTTTGCTGCCACAGCAAAGGTGCCAGCGGGGAAAAGTAATGCTGGTTCTCACTGCCTCCTGGAACCCTTTCAAATGCCACAGACAATTTGGCCCTCTCTGCTTTCCTGCGGACTCCATCCTCAAAAGCACCTGTTTTCGCTTTCGGCAGCCTCCGGAGCAAAAAAGACAAACGTCCAGCTTTTGCTGCCACAGCAAAGGTGGCAGCGGGGAAAAGTAATGCTGGTTCTCACTGCCTCCTGGAACCCTTTCAAATGCCACAGACAATTTGGCCCTCTCTGCTTTCCTGCGGACTCCATCCTCAAAAGAACCTGTTTTCCCTTTCGGCAGCCTCCGGAGCAAAAAAGACAAACGTCCATCTTTTGCTGCCACAGCAAAGGTGCCAGCGGGGAAAAGTAATGCTGGTTCTCACTGCCTCCTGGAACCCTTTCAAATGCCCCAGACAATTTGGCCCTCTCTGCTTTCCTGCGGACTCCATCCTCAAAAGCACCTGTTTTCGCTTTCGGCAGCCTCCGGAGCAAAAAAGACAAACGTCCAGCTTTTGCTGCCACAGCAAAGGTGCCAGCGGGGAAAAGTAATGCTGGTTCTCACTGCCTCCTGGAACCCTTTCAAATGCCCCAGACAATTTGGCCCTCTCTGCTTTCCTGCGGACTCCATCCTCAAAAGCACCTGTTTTCGCTTTCGGCAGCGTCCGGAGCAAAAAAGACAAACGTCCAGCTTTTGCTGCCACAGCAAAGGTGCCAGCGGGGAAAAGTAATGCTGGTTCTCACTGCCTCCTGGAACCCTTTCAAATGCCACAGACAATTTGGCCCTCTCTGCTTTCCTGCGGACTCCATCCTCAAAAGCACCTGTTTTCGCTTTCGGCAGCCTCCGGAGCAAAAAAGACAAACGTCCAGCTTTTGCTGCCACAGCAAAGGTGCCAGCGGGGAAAAGTAATGCTGGTTCTCACTGCCTCCTGGAACCTCTTCAAATGCCACAGACAATTTGGCCCTCTCTGCTTTCCTGCGGACTCCATCCTCAAAAGCACCTGTTTTCGCTTTTGCGCCCTCCGGAGCAAAAAAGACAAACGTCCAGCTTTTGCTGCCACAGCAAAGGTGCCAGCGGGGAAAAGTAATGCTGGTTCTCACTGCCTCCTGGAACCCTTTCAAATGCCCCAGACAATTTGGCCCTCTCTGCTTTCCTGCGGACTCCATCCTCAAAAGCACCTGTTTTCGCTTTTGCGCCCTCCGGAGCAAAAAAGACAAACGTCCAGCTTTTGCTGCCACAGCAAAGGTGGCAGCGGGGAAAAGTAATGCTGGTTCTCACTGCCTCCTGGAACCCTTTCAAATGCCACAGACAATTTGGCCCTCTCTGCTTTCCTGCGGACTCCATCCTCAAAAGAACCTGTTTTCCCTTTCGGCAGCCTCCGGAGCAAAAATACAAACGTCCAGCTTTTGCTGCCACAGCAAAGGTGCCAGCGGGGAAAAGTAATGCTGGTTCTCACTGCCTCCTGGAACCCTTTCAAATGCCACAGACAATTTGGCCCTCTCTGCTTTCCTGCGGACTCCATCCTCAAAAGCACCTGTTTTCGCTTTCGGCAGCCTCCGGAGCAAAAAAGACAAACGTCCAGCTTTTGCTGCCACAGCAAAGGTGCCAGCGGGGAAAAGTAATGCTGGTTCTCACTGCCTCCTGGAACCCTTTCAAATGCCACAGACAATTTGGCCCTCTCTGCTTTCCTGCGGACTCCATCCTCAAAAGCACCTGTTTTCGCTTTCGGCAGCCTCCGGAGCAAAAAAGACAAACGTCCAGCTTTTGCTGCCACAGCAAAGGTGCCAGCGGGGAAAAGTAATGCTGGTTCTCACTGCCTCCTGGAACCCTTTCAAATGCCACAGACAATTTGGCCCTCTCTGCTTTCCTGCGGACTCCATCCTCAAAAGCAGCTGTTTTCGCTTTCGGCAGCCTCCGGAGCAAAAAAGACAAACGTCCAGCTTTTGCTGCCACAGCAAAGGTGCCAGCGGGGAAAAGTAATGCTGGTTCTCACTGCCTCCTGGAACCTCTTCAAATGCCCCAGACAATTTGGCCCTCTCTGCTTTCCTGCGGACTCCATCCTCAAAAGCACCTGTTTTCGCTTTCGGCAGCCTCCGGAGCAAAAAAGACAAACGTCCAGCTTTTGCTGCCACAGCAAAGGTGCCAGCGGGGAAAAGTAATGCTGGTTCTCACTGCCTCCTGGAACCCTTTCAAATGCCACAGACAATTTGGCCCTCTCTGCTTTCCTGCGGACTCCATCCTCAAAAGCACCTGTTTTCGCTTTCGGCAGCCTCCGGAGCAAAAAAGACAAACGTCCAGCTTTTGCTGCCACAGCAAAGGTGCCAGCGGGGAAAAGTAATGCTGGTTCTCACTGCCTCCTGGAACCCTTTCAAATGCCACAGACAATTTGGCCCTCTCTGCTTTCCTGCGGACTCCATCCTCAAAAGCACCTGTTTTCGCTTTCGGCAGCCTCCGGAGCAAAAAAGACAAACGTCCAGCTTTTGCTGCCACAGCAAAGGTGCCAGCGGGGAAAAGTAATGCTGGTTCTCACTGCCTCCTGGAACCCTTTCAAATGCCCCAGACAATTTGGCCCTCTCTGCTTTCCTGCGGACTCCATCCTCAAAAGCACCTGTTTTCGCTTTCGGCAGCCTCCGGAGCAAAAAAGACAAACGTCCAGCTTTTGCTGCCACAGCAAAGGTGCCAGCGGGGAAAAGTAATGCTGGTTCTCACTGCCTCCTGGAACCCTTTCAAATGCCACAGACAATTTGGCCCTCTCTGCTTTCCTGCGGACTCCATCCTCAAAAGCACCTGTTTTCGCTTTCGGCAGCCTCCGGAGCAAAAAAGACAAACGTCCAGCTTTTGCTGCCACAGCAAAGGTGCCAGCGGGGAAAAGTAATGCTGGTTCTCACTGCCTCCTGGAACCTCTTCAAATGCCCCAGACAATTTGGCCCTCTCTGCTTTCCTGCGGACTCCATCCTCAAAAGCACCTGTTTTCGCTTTCGGCAGCCTCCGGAGCAAAAAAGACAAACGTCCAGCTTTTGCTGCCACAGCAAAGGTGCCAGCGGGGAAAAGTAATGCTGGTTCTCACTGCCTCCTGGAACCCTTTCAAATGCCACAGACAATTTGGCCCTCTCTGCTTTCCTGCGGACTCCATCCTCAAAAGAACCTATTTTCCCTTTCGGCGCCCTCCGGAGCAAAAAAGACAAACGTCCAGCTTTTGCTGCCACAGCAAAGGTGCCAGCGGGGAAAAGTAATGCTGGTTCTCACTGCCTCCTGGAACCCTTTCAAATGCCACAGACAATTTGGCCCTCTCTGCTTTCCTGCGGACTCTATCCTCAAAAGCGCCTTTTTTCACTTTCGGCGCCCTCCGGTGGTAAAAAGACAAACGTCCAGCTTTTGCTGCCACAGCAAAGGTGCCAGCGGGGAAAAGTAATGCTGGTTCTCACTGCCTCCTGGAACCTTTTCAAATGCCACAGACAATTTGGCCCTCTCTGCTTTCCTGCGGACTCCATCCTCAAAAGCACCTGTTTTCGCTTTCGGCAGCCTCCGGAGCAAAAAAGACAAACGTCCAGCTTTTGCTGCCACAGCAAAGGTGGCAGCGGGGAAAAGTAATGCTGGTTCTCACTGCCTCCTGGAACCCTTTCAAATGCCACAGACAATTTGGCCCTCTCTGCTTTCCTGCGGACTCCATCCTCAAAAGCACCTGTTTTCGCTTTCGGCAGCCTCCGGAGCAAAAAAGACAAACGTCCAGCTTTTGCTGCCACAGCAAAGGTGCCAGCGGGGAAAAGTAATGCTGGTTCTCACTGCCTCCTGGAACCCTTTCAAATGCCCCAGACAATTTGGCCCTCTCTGCTTTCCTGCGGACTCCATCCTCAAAAGCACCTGTTTTCGCTTTCGGCAGCCTCCGGAGCAAAAAAGACAAACGTCCAGCTTTTGCTGCCACAGCAAAGGTGCCAGCGGGGAAAAGTAATGCTGGTTCTCACTGCCTCCTGGAACCCTTTCAAATGCCACAGACAATTTGGCCCTCTCTGCTTTCCTGCGGACTCTATCCTCAAAAGCGCCTTTTTTCACTTTCGGCGCCCTCCGGTGGTAAAAAGACAAACGTCCAGCTTTTGCTGCCACAGCAAAGGTGCCAGCGGGGAAAAGTAATGCTGGTTCTCACTGCCTCCTGGAACCCTTTCAAATGCCACAGACAATTTGGCCCTCTCTGCTTTCCTGCGGACTCCATCCTCAAAAGCACCTGTTTTCGCTTTCGGCAGCCTCCGGAGCAAAAAAGACAAACGTCCAGCTTTTGCTGCCACAGCAAAGGTGCCAGCGGGGAAAAGTAATGCTGGTTCTCACTGCCTCCTGGAACCCTTTCAAATGCCACAGACAATTTGGCCCTCTCTGCTTTCCTGCGGACTCCATCCTCAAAAGCACCTGTTTTCGCTTTCGGCAGCCTCCGGAGCAAAAAAGACAAACGTCCAGCTTTTGCTGCCACAGCAAAGGTGCCAGCGGGGAAAAGTAATGCTGGTTCTCACTGCCTCCTGGAACCCTTTCAAATGCCACAGACAATTTGGCCCTCTCTGCTTTCCTGC
The DNA here is from genome assembly GCF_965231255.1 of Vanellus vanellus. NCBI lineage: Eukaryota > Metazoa > Chordata > Aves > Charadriiformes > Charadriidae > Vanellus > Vanellus vanellus. Next base: position 135,919 of record NW_028128197.1, read on the forward strand.
GGACTCCATCCTCAAAAGAACCTGTTTTCGCTTTCGGCAGCCTCCGGAGCAAAAAAGACAAACGTCCAGCTTTTGCTGCCACAGCAAAGGTGCCAGCGGGGAAAAGTAATGCTGGTTCTCACTGCCTCCTGGAACCCTTTCAAATGCCACAGACAATTTGGCCCTCTCTGCTTTCCTGCGGACTCCATCCTCAAAAGCAGCTGTTTTCGCTTTCGGCAGCCTCCGGAGCAAAAAAGACAAACGTCCAGCTTTTGCTGCCACAGCAAAGGTGCCAGCGGGGAAAAGTAATGCTGGTTCTCACTGCCTCCTGGAACCCTTTCAAATGCCACAGACAATTTGGCCCTCTCTGCTTTCCTGCGGACTCCATCCTCAAAAGAACCTATTTTCCCTTTCGGCGCCCTCCGGAGCAAAAAAGACAAACGTCCAGCTTTTGCTGCCACAGCAAAGGTGCCAGCGGGGAAAAGTAATGCTGGTTCTCACTGCCTCCTGGAACCCTTTCAAATGCCCCTGACAATTTGGCCCTCTCTGCTTTCCTGCGGACTCTATCCTCAAAAGCGCCTTTTTTCACTTTCGGCGCCCTCCGGTGGTAAAAAGACAAACGTCCAGCTTTTGCTGCCACAGCAAAGGTGCCAGCGGGGAAAAGTAATGCTCGTTCTCACTGCCTCCTGGAACCCTTTCAAATGCCACAGACAATTTGGCCCTCTCTGCTTTCCTGCGGACTCCATCCTCAAAAGCACCTATTTTCGCTTTCGGCAGCCTCCGGAGCAAAAAAGACAAACGTCCAGCTTTTGCTGCCACAGCAAAGGTGCCAGCGGGGAAAAGTAATGCTGGTTCTCACTGCCTCCTGGAACCCTTTCAAATGCCACAGACAATTTGGCCCTCTCTGCTTTCCTGCGGACTCCATCCTCAAAAGCACCTGTTTTCGCTTTCGGCAGCCTCCGGAGCAAAAAAGACAAACGTCCAGCTTTTGCTGCCACTGCAAAGGTGCCAGCGGGGAAAAGTAATGCTGGTTCTCACTGCCTCCTGGAACCTCTTCAAATGCCACAGACAATTTGGCCCTCTCTGCTTTCCTGCGGACTCCATCCTCAAAAGCACCTGTTTTCGCTTTCGGCGCCCTCCGGAGCAAAAAAGACAAACGTCCAGCTTTTGCTGCCACAGCAAAGGTGCCAGCGGGGAAAAGTAATGCTGGTTCTCACTGCCTCCTTGAACCCTTTCAAATGCCACAGACAATTTGGCCCTCTCTGCTTTCCTGCGGACTCCATCCTCAAAAGCACCTGTTTTTGCTTTCAGCAGCCTCCGGAGCAAAAAAGACAAACGTCCAGCTTTTGCTGCCACAGCAAAGGTGCCAGCGGGGAAAAGTAATGCTGGTTCTCACTGCCTCCTGGAACCTCTTCAAATGCCCCAGACAATTTGGCCCTCTCTGCTTTCCTGCGGACTCCATCCTCAAAAGCACCTGTTTTCGCTTTCGGCAGCCTCCGGAGCAAAAAAGACAAACGTCCAGCTTTTGCTGCCACAGCAAAGGTGCCAGCGGGGAAAAGTAATGCTGGTTCTCACTGCCTCCTGGAACCCTTTCAAATGCCACAGACAATTTGGCCCTCTCTGCTTTCCTGCGGACTCTATTCTCAAAAGCGCCTTTTTTCACTTTCGGCGCCCTCCGGTCGTAAAAAGACAAATGTCCAGCTTTTGCTGCCACAGCAAAGGTGCCAGCGGGGAAAAGTAATGCTGGTTCTCACTGCCTCCTGGAACCCTTTCAAATGCCACAGACAATTTGGCCCTCTCTGCTTTCCTGCGGACTCCATCCTCAAAAGCACCTGTTTTCGCTTTCGGCAGCCTCCGGAGCAAAAAAGACAAACGTCCAGCTTTTGCTGCCACAGCAAAGGTGCCAGCGGGGAAAAGTAATGCTGGTTCTCACTGCCTCCTGGAACCTCTTCAAATGCCCCAGACAATTTGGCCCTCTCTGCTTTCCTGCGGACTCCATCCTCAAAAGCACCTGTTTTCGCTTTCGGCAGCCTCCGGAGCAAAAAAGACAAACGTCCAGCTTTTGCTGCCACAGCAAAGGTGCCAGCGGGGAAAAGTAATGCTGGTTCTCACTACCTCCTTGAACCCTTTCAAATGCCACAGACAATTTGGCCCTCTCTGCTTTCCTGCGGACTCCATCCTCAAAAGAACCTATTTTCCCTTTCGGCGCCCTCCGGAGCAAAAAAGACAAACGTCCAGCTTTTGCTGCCACAGCAAAGGTGCCAGCGGGGAAAAGTAATGCTGGTTCTCACTGCCTCCTGGAACCCTTTCAAATGCCACAGACAATTTGGCCCTCTCTGCTTTCCTGCGGACTCCATCCTCAAAAGCACCTGTTTTCGCTTTCGGCAGCCTCCGGAGCAAAAAAGACAAACGTCCAGCTTTTGCTGCCACAGCAAAGGTGCCAGCGGGGAAAAGTAATGCTGGTTCTCACTGCCTCCTGGAACCCTTTCAAATGCCACAGACAATTTGGCCCTCTCTGCTTTCCTGCGGACTCCATCCTCAAAAGCACCTGTTTTCGCTTTCGGCAGCCTCCGGAGCAAAAAAGACAAACGTCCAGCTTTTGCTGCCACAGCAAAGGTGCCAGCGGGGAAAAGTAATGCTGGTTCTCACTGCCTCCTGGAACCCTTTCAAATGCCACAGACAATTTGGCCCTCTCTGCTTTCCTGCGGACTCCATCCTCAAAAGCACCTGTTTTCGCTTTCGGCAGCCTCCGGAGCAAAAAAGACAAACGTCCAGCTTTTGCTGCCACAGCAAAGGTGGCAGCGGGGAAAAGCAATGCTGGTTCTCACTGCCTCCTGGAACCCTTTCAAATGCCACAGACAATTTGGCCCTCTCTGCTTTCCTGCGGACTCCATCCTCAAAAGCACCTGTTTTCGCTTTCGGCAGCCTCCGGAGCAAAAAAGACAAACGTCCATCTTTTGCTGCCACAGCAAAGGTGCCAGCGGGGAAAAGTAATGCTGGTTCTCACTGCCTCCTGGAACCCTTTCAAATGCCCCAGACAATTTGGCCCTCTCTGCTTTCCTGCGGACTCCATCCTCAAAAGCACCTGTTTTCGCTTTCGGCAGCCTCCGGAGCAAAAAAGACAAACGTCCAGCTTTTGCTGCCACAGCAAAGGTGCCAGCGGGGAAAAGTAATGCTGGTTCTCACTGCCTCCTGGAACCCTTTCAAATGCCCCAGACAATTTGGCCCTCTCTGCTTTCCTGCGGACTCCATCCTCAAAAGCACCTGTTTTCGCTTTCGGCAGCCTCCGGAGCAAAAAAGACAAACGTCCAGCTTTTGCTGCCACAGCAAAGGTGCCAGCGGGGAAAAGTAATGCTGGTTCTCACTGCCTCCTGGAACCCTTTCAAATGCCACAGACAATTTGGCCCTCTCTGCTTTCCTGCGGACTCCATCCTCAAAAGCAGCTGTTTTCGCTTTCGGCAGCCTCCGGAGCAAAAAAGACAAACGTCCAGCTTTTGCTGCCACAGCAAAGGTGCCAGCGGGGAAAAGTAATGCTGGTTCTCACTGCCTCCTGGAACCTCTTCAAATGCCCCAGACAATTTGGCCCTCTCTGCTTTCCTGCGGACTCCATCCTCAAAAGCACCTGTTTTCGCTTTTGCGCCCTCCGGAGCAAAAAAGACAAACGTCCAGCTTTTGCTGCCACAGCAAAGGTGCCAGCGGGGAAAAGTAATGCTGGTTCTCACTGCCTCCTGGAACCCTTTCAAATGCCACAGACAATTTGGCCCTCTCTGCTTTCCTGCGGACTCCATCCTCAAAAGCACCTGTTTTCGCTTTCGGCAGCCTCCGGAGCAAAAAAGACAAACGTCCAGCTTTTGCTGCCACAGCAAAGGTGGCAGCGGGGAAAAGTAATGCTGGTTCTCACTGCCTCCTGGAACCCTTTCAAATGCCACAGACAATTTGGCCCTCTCTGCTTTCCTGCGGACTCCATCCTCAAAAGCACCTGTTTTCGCTTTTGCGCCCTCCGGAGCAAAAAAGACAAACGTCCAGCTTTTGCTGCCACAGCAAAGGTGGCAGCGGGGAAAAGTAATGCTGGTTCTCACTGCCTCCTGGAACCCTTTCAAATGCCACAGACAATTTGGCCCTCTCTGCTTTCCTGCGGACTCCATCCTCAAAAGCACCTGTTTTCGCTTTCGGCAGCCTCCGGAGCAAAAAAGACAAACGTCCAGCTTTTGCTGCCACAGCAAAGGTGGCAGCGGGGAAAAGCAATGCTGGTTCTCACTGCCTCCTGGAACCCTTTCAAATGCCACAGACAATTTGGCCCTCTCTGCTTTCCTGCGGACTCCATCCTCAAAAGCACCTGTTTTCGCTTTCGGCAGCCTCCGGAGCAAAAAAGACAAACGTCCATCTTTTGCTGCCACAGCAAAGGTGCCAGCGGGGAAAAGTAATGCTGGTTCTCACTGCCTCCTGGAACCCTTTCAAATGCCCCAGACAATTTGGCCCTCTCTGCTTTCCTGCGGACTCCATCCTCAAAAGCACCTGTTTTCGCTTTCGGCAGCCTCCGGAGCAAAAAAGACAAACGTCCAGCTTTTGCTGCCACAGCAAAGGTGCCAGCGGGGAAAAGTAATGCTGGTTCTCACTGCCTCCTGGAACCCTTTCAAATGCCCCAGACAATTTGGCCCTCTCTGCTTTCCTGCGGACTCCATCCTCAAAAGCACCTGTTTTCGCTTTCGGCAGCCTCCGGAGCAAAAAAGACAAACGTCCAGCTTTTGCTGCCACAGCAAAGGTGCCAGCGGGGAAAAGTAATGCTGGTTCTCACTGCCTCCTGGAACCCTTTCAAATGCCACAGACAATTTGGCCCTCTCTGCTTTCCTGCGGACTCCATCCTCAAAAGCAGCTGTTTTCGCTTTCGGCAGCCTCCGGAGCAAAAAAGACAAACGTCCAGCTTTTGCTGCCACAGCAAAGGTGCCAGCGGGGAAAAGTAATGCTGGTTCTCACTGCCTCCTGGAACCTCTTCAAATGCCCCAGACAATTTGGCCCTCTCTGCTTTCCTGCGGACTCCATCCTCAAAAGCACCTGTTTTCGCTTTTGCGCCCTCCGGAGCAAAAAAGACAAACGTCCAGCTTTTGCTGCCACAGCAAAGGTGCCAGCGGGGAAAAGTAATGCTGGTTCTCACTGCCTCCTGGAACCCTTTCAAATGCCACAGACAATTTGGCCCTCTCTGCTTTCCTGCGGACTCCATCCTCAAAAGCACCTGTTTTCGCTTTCGGCAGCCTCCGGAGCAAAAAAGACAAACGTCCAGCTTTTGCTGCCACAGCAAAGGTGGCAGCGGGGAAAAGTAATGCTGGTTCTCACTGCCTCCTGGAACCCTTTCAAATGCCACAGACAATTTGGCCCTCTCTGCTTTCCTGCGGACTCCATCCTCAAAAGAACCTGTTTTCCCTTTCGGCAGCCTCCGGAGCAAAAAAGACAAACGTCCAGCTTTTGCTGCCACAGCAAAGGTGCCAGCGGGGAAAAGTAATGCTGGTTCTCACTGCCTCCTGGAACCCTTTCAAATGCCCCAGACAATTTGGCCCTCTCTGCTTTCCTGTGGACTCCATCCTCAAAAGCACCTGTTTTCGCTTTCGGCAGCCTCCGGAGCAAAAAAGACAAACGTCCAGCTTTTGCTGCCACAGCAAAGGTGCCAGCGGGGAAAAGTAATGCTGGTTCTCACTGCCTCCTGGAACCCTTTCAAATGCCACAGACAATTTGGCCCTCTCTGCTTTCCTGCGGACTCCATCCTCAAAATCACCTGTTTTCGCTTTCGGCAGCCTCCGGAGCAAAAAAGACAAACGTCCAGCTTTTGCTGCCACAGCAAAGGTGCCAGCGGGGAAAAGTAATGCTGGTTCTCACTGCCTCCTGGAACCCTTTCAAATGCCACAGACAATTTGGCCCTCTCTGCTTTCCTGCGGACTCCATCCTCAAAAGCACCTGTTTTCGCTTTCGGCAGCCTCCGGAGCAAAAAAGACAAACGTCCAGCTTTTGCTGCCACAGCAAAGGTGCCAGCGGGGAAAAGTAATGCTGGTTCTCACTGCCTCCTGGAACCTCTTCAAATGCCACAGACAATTTGGCCCTCTCTGCTTTCCTGCGGACTCCATCCTCAAAAGCACCTGTTTTCGCTTTTGGCAACCTCCGGAGCAAAAAAGACAAACGTCCAGCTTTTGCTGCCACAGCAAAGGTGCCAGCGGGGAAAAGTAATGCTGGTTCTCACTGCCTCCTGGAACTCTTTCAAATGCCACAGACAATTTGGCCCTCTCTGCTTTCCTGCGGACTCCATCCTCAAAAGAACCTATTTTCCCTTTCGGCGCCCTCCGGAGCAAAAAAGACAAACGTCCAGCTTTTGCTGCCACAGCAAAGGTGCCAGCGGGGAAAAGTAATGCTGGTTCTCACTGCCTCCTGGAACCCTTTCAAATGCCACAGACAATTTGGCCCTCTCTGCTTTCCTGCGGACTCCATCCTCAAAAGCACCTGTTTTCGCTTTCGGCAGACTCCGGAGCAAAAAAGACAAACGTCCAGCTTTTGCTGCCACAGCAAAGGTGCCAGCGGGGAAAAGTAATGCTGGTTCTCACTGCCTCCTGGAACTCCTTCAAATGCCCCAGACAATTTGGCTCTCTCTGCTTTCCTGCGGACTCCATCCTCAAAAGCACCTGTTTTCGCTTTCGGCAGCCTCCGGAGCAAAAAAGACAAACGTCCAGCTTTTGCTGCCACAGCAAACGTGCCAGCGGGGAAAAGTAATGCTGGTTCTCACTGCCTCCTGGAACCCTTTCAAATGCCACAGACAATTTGGCCCTCTCTGCTTTCCTGCGGACTCCATCCTCAAAAGCAGCTGTTTTCGCTTTCGGCAGCCTCCGGAGCAAAAAAGACAAACGTCCAGCTTTTGCTGCCACAGCAAAGGTGCCAGCGGGGAAAAGTAATGCTGGTTCTCACTGCCTCCTGGAACCCTTTCAAATGCCACAGACAATTTGGCCCTCTCTGCTTTCCTGCGGACTCCATCCTCAAAAGCACCTGTTTTCGCTTTCGGCAGCCTCCGGAGGAAAAAAAGACAAACGTCCAGCTTTTGCTGCCACAGCAAAGGTGCCAGCGGGGAAAAGTAATGCTGGTTCTCACTGCCTCCTGGAACCCTTTCAAATGCCACAGACAATTTGGCCCTCTCTGCTTTCCTGCGGACTCCATCCTCAAAAGCACCTGTTTTCGCTTTCGGCAGCCTCCGGAGCAAAAAAGACAAACGTCCAGCTTTTGCTGCCACAACAAAGGTGCCAGCGGGGAAAAGTAATGCTGGTTCTCACTGCCTCCTGGAACCCTTTCAAATGCCCCAGACAATTTGGCCCTCTCTGCTTTCCTGCGGACTCCATCCTCAAAAGCACCTGTTTTCGCTTTCGGCAGCCTCCGGAGCAAAAAAGACAAACGTCCAGCTTTTGCTGCCACAGCAAAGGTGCCAGCGGGGAAAAGTAATGCTGGTTCTCACTGCCTCCTGGAACCCTTTCAAATGCCACAGACAATTTGGCCCTCTCTGCTTTCCTGCGGACTCCATCCTCAAAAGCACCTGTTTTCGCTTTCGGCAGCCTCCGGAGCAAAAAAGACAAACGTCCAGCTTTTGCTGCCACAGCAAAGGTGCCAGCGGGGAAAAGTAATGCTGGTTCTCACTGCCTCCTGGAACCCTTTCAAATGCCACAGACAATTTGGCCCTCTCTGCTTTCCTGCGGACTCCATCCTCAAAAGCACCTGTTTTCGCTTTCGGCAGCCTCCGGAGCAAAAAAGACAAACGTCCAGCTTTTGCTGCCACAGCAAAGGTGGCAGCGGGGAAAAGCAATGCTGGTTCTCACTGCCTCCTGGAACCCTTTCAAATGCCACAGACAATTTGGCCCTCTCTGCTTTCCTGCGGACTCCATCCTCAAAAGCACCTGTTTTCGCTTTCGGCAGCCTCCGGAGCAAAAAAGACAAACGTCCATCTTTTGCTGCCACAGCAAAGGTGCCAGCGGGGAAAAGTAATGCTGGTTCTCACTGCCTCCTGGAACCTCTTCAAATGCCCCAGACAATTTGGCCCTCTCTGCTTTCCTGCGGACTCCATCCTCAAAAGCACCTGTTTTCGCTTTTGCGCCCTCCGGAGCAAAAAAGACAAACGTCCAGCTTTTGCTGCCACAGCAAAGGTGCCAGCGGGGAAAAGTAATGCTGGTTCTCACTGCCTCCTGGAACCCTTTCAAATGCCACAGACAATTTGGCCCTCTCTGCTTTCCTGCGGACTCCATCCTCAAAAGCACCTGTTTTCGCTTTCGGCAGCCTCCGGAGCAAAAAAGACAAACGTCCAGCTTTTGCTGCCACAGCAAAGGTGGCAGCGGGGAAAAGTAATGCTGGTTCTCACTGCCTCCTGGAACCCTTTCAAATGCCACAGACAATTTGGCCCTCTCTGCTTTCCTGCGGACTCCATCCTCAAAAGCACCTGTTTTCGCTTTCGGCAGCCTCCGGAGGAAAAAAAGACAAACGTCCAGCTTTTGCTGCCACAGCAAAGGTGCCAGCGGGGAAAAGTAATGCTGGTTCTCACTGCCTCCTGGAACCCTTTCAAATGCCACAGACAATTTGGCCCTCTCTGCTTTCCTGCGGACTCCATCCTCAAAAGCACCTGTTTTCGCTTTCGGCAGCCTCCGGAGCAAAAAAGACAAACGTCCAGCTTTTGCTGCCACAACAAAGGTGCCAGCGGGGAAAAGTAATGCTGGTTCTCACTGCCTCCTGGAACCCTTTCAAATGCCCCAGACAATTTGGCCCTCTCTGCTTTCCTGCGGACTCCATCCTCAAAAGCAGCTGTTTTCGCTTTCGGCAGCCTCCGGAGCAAAAAAGACAAACGTCCAGCTTTTGCTGCCACAGCAAAGGTGCCAGCGGGGAAAAGTAATGCTGGTTCTCACTGCCTCCTGGAACCCTTTCAAATGCCCCAGACAATTTGGCCCTCTCTGCTTTCCTGCGGACTCCATCCTCAAAAGAACCTGTTTTCCCTTTAGGCAGCCTCCGGAGCAAAAAAGACAAACGTCCAGCTTTTGCTGCCACAGCAAAGGTGCCAGCGGGGAAAAGTAATGCTGGTTCTCACTGCCTCCTGGAACCCTTTCAAATGCCACAGACAATTTGGCCCTCTCTGCTTTCCTGCGGACTCTATCCTCAAAAGCGCCTTTTTTCACTTTCCTCGCCCTCCGGTGGTAAAAAGACAAACGTCCAGCTTTTGCTGCCACAGCAAAGGTGCCAGCGGGGAAAAGTAATGCTGGTTCTCACTGCCTCCTGGAACTCTTTCAAATGCCACAGACAATTTGGCCCTCTCTGCTTTCCTGCGGACTCCATCCTCAAAAGCACCTATTTTCGCTTTCGGCAGCCTCCGGAGCAAAAAAGACAAACGTCCAGCTTTTGCTGCCACAGCAAAGGTGCCAGCGGGGAAAAGTAATGCTGGTTCTCACTGCCTCCTGGAACCCTTTCAAATGCCACAGACAATTTGGCCCTCTCTGCTTTCCTGCGGACTCTATTCTCAAAAGCGCCTTTTTTCACTTTCGGCGCCCTCCGGTCGTAAAAAGACAAATGTCCAGCTTTTGCTGCCACAGCAAAGGTGCCAGCGGGGAAAAGTAATGCTGGTTCTCACTGCCTCCTGGAACCCTTTCAAATGCCACAGACAATTTGGCCCTCTCTGCTTTCCTGCGGACTCCATCCTCAAAAGCACCTGTTTTCGCTTTCGGCAGCCTCCGGAGCAAAAAAGACAAACGTCCAGCTTTTGCTGCCACAGCAAAGGTGCCAGCGGGGAAAAGTAATGCTGGTTCTCACTGCCTCCTGGAACCCTTTCAAATGCCACAGACAATTTGGCCCTCTCTGCTTTCCTGCGGACTCCATCCTCAAAAGCAGCTGTTTTCGCTTTCGGCAGCCTCCGGAGCAAAAAAGACAAACGTCCAGCTTTTGCTGCCACAGCAAAGGTGCCAGCGGGGAAAAGTAATGCTGGTTCTCACTGCCTCCTGGAACCTCTTCAAATGCCCCAGACAATTTGGCCCTCTCTGCTTTCCTGCGGACTCCATCCTCAAAAGCACCTGTTTTCGCTTTTGCGCCCTCCGGAGCAAAAAAGACAAACGTCCAGCTTTTGCTGCCACAGCAAAGGTGCCAGCGGGGAAAAGTAATGCTGGTTCTCACTGCCTCCTGGAACCCTTTCAAATGCCACAGACAATTTGGCCCTCTCTGCTTTCCTGCGGACTCCATCCTCAAAAGCACCTGTTTTCGCTTTCGGCAGCCTCCGGAGCAAAAAAGACAAACGTCCAGCTTTTGCTGCCACAGCAAAGGTGGCAGCGGGGAAAAGTAATGCTGGTTCTCACTGCCTCCTGGAACCCTTTCAAATGCCACAGACAATTTGGCCCTCTCTGCTTTCCTGCGGACTCCATCCTCAAAAGCACCTGTTTTCGCTTTCGGCAGCCTCCGGAGGAAAAAAAGACAAACGTCCAGCTTTTGCTGCCACAGCAAAGGTGCCAGCGGGGAAAAGTAATGCTGGTTCTCACTGCCTCCTGGAACCCTTTCAAATGCCACAGACAATTTGGCCCTCTCTGCTTTCCTGCGGACTCCATCCTCAAAAGCACCTGTTTTCGCTTTCGGCAGCCTCCGGAGCAAAAAAGACAAACGTCCAGCTTTTGCTGCCACAACAAAGGTGCCAGCGGGGAAAAGTAATGCTGGTTCTCACTGCCTCCTGGAACCCTTTCAAATGCCCCAGACAATTTGGCCCTCTCTGCTTTCCTGCGGACTCCATCCTCAAAAGCAGCTGTTTTCGCTTTCGGCAGCCTCCGGAGCAAAAAAGACAAACGTCCAGCTTTTGCTGCCACAGCAAAGGTGCCAGCGGGGAAAAGTAATGCTGGTTCTCACTGCCTCCTGGAACCCTTTCAAATGCCCCAGACAATTTGGCCCTCTCTGCTTTCCTGCGGACTCCATCCTCAAAAGAACCTGTTTTCCCTTTAGGCAGCCTCCGGAGCAAAAAAGACAAACGTCCAGCTTTTGCTGCCACAGCAAAGGTGCCAGCGGGGAAAAGTAATGCTGGTTCTCACTGCCTCCTGGAACCCTTTCAAATGCCACAGACAATTTGGCCCTCTCTGCTTTCCTGCGCACTCTATCCTCAAAAGCGCCTTTTTTCACTTTCCTCGCCCTCCGGTGGTAAAAAGACAAACGTCCAGCTTTTGCTGCCACAGCAAAGGTGCCAGCGGGGAAAAGTAATGCTGGTTCTCACTGCCTCCTGGAACTCTTTCAAATGCCACAGACAATTTGGCCCTCTCTGCTTTCCTGCGGACTCCATCCTCAAAAGCACCTATTTTCGCTTTCGGCAGCCTCCGGAGCAAAAAAGACAAACGTCCAGCTTTTGCTGCCACAGCAAAGGTGCCAGCGGGGAAAAGTAATGCTGGTTCTCACTGCCTCCTGGAACCCTTTCAAATGCCACAGACAATTTGGCCCTCTCTGCTTTCCTGCGGACTCTATTCTCAAAAGCGCCTTTTTTCACTTTCGGCGCCCTCCGGTCGTAAAAAGACAAATGTCCAGCTTTTGCTGCCACAGCAAAGGTGCCAGCGGGGAAAAGTAATGCTGGTTCTCACTGCCTCCTGGAACCCTTTCAAATGCCACAGACAATTTGGCCCTCTCTGCTTTCCTGCGGACTCCATCCTCAAAAGCACCTGTTTTCGCTTTCGGCAGCCTCCGGAGCAAAAAAGACAAACGTCCAGCTTTTGCTGCCACAGCAAAGGTGCCAGCGGGGAAAAGTAATGCTGGTTCTCACTGCCTCCTGGAACCTCTTCAAATGCCCCAGACAATTTGGCCCTCTCTGCTTTCCTGCGGACTCCATCCTCAAAAGCACCTGTTTTCGCTTTCGGCAGCCTCCGGAGCAAAAAAGACAAACGTCCAGCTTTTGCTGCCACAGCAAAGGTGCCAGCGGGGAAAAGTAATGCTGGTTCTCACTACCTCCTTGAACCCTTTCAAATGCCACAGACAATTTGGCCCTCTCTGCTTTCCTGCGGACTCCATCCTCAAAAGAACCTATTTTCCCTTTCGGCGCCCTCCGGAGCAAAAAAGACAAACGTCCAGCTTTTGCTGCCACAGCAAAGGTGCCAGCGGGGAAAAGTAATGCTGGTTCTCACTGCCTCCTGGAACCCTTTCAAATGCCACAGACAATTTGGCCCTCTCTGCTTTCCTGCGGACTCCATCCTCAAAAGCACCTGTTTTCGCTTTCGGCAGCCTCCGGAGCAAAAAAGACAAACGTCCAGCTTTTGCTGCCACAGCAAAGGTGCCAGCGGGGAAAAGTAATGCTGGTTCTCACTACCTCCTTGAACCCTTTCAAATGCCACAGACAATTTGGCCCTCTCTGCTTTCCTGCGGACTCCATCCTCAAAAGAACCTATTTTCCCTTTCGGCGCCCTCCGGAGCAAAAAAGACAAACGTCCAGCTTTTGCTGCCACAGCAAAGGTGCCAGCGGGGAAAAGTAATGCTGGTTCTCACTGCCTCCTGGAACCCTTTCAAATGCCACAGACAATTTGGCCCTCTCTGCTTTCCTGCGGACTCCATCCTCAAAAGCACCTGTTTTCGCTTTCGGCAGCCTCCGGAGCAAAAAAGACAAACGTCCAGCTTTTGCTGCCACAGCAAAGGTGCCAGCGGGGAAAAGTAATGCTGGTTCTCACTGCCTCCTGGAACCCTTTCAAATGCCACAGACAATTTGGCCCTCTCTGCTTTCCTGCGGACTCCATCCTCAAAAGCACCTGTTTTCGCTTTCGGCAGCCTCCGGAGCAAAAAAGACAAACGTCCAGCTTTTGCTGCCACAGCAAAGGTGGCAGCGGGGAAAAGCAATGCTGGTTCTCACTGCCTCCTGGAACCCTTTCAAATGCCACAGACAATTTGGCCCTCTCTGCTTTCCTGCGGACTCCATCCTCAAAAGCACCTGTTTTCGCTTTCGGCAGCCTCCGGAGCAAAAAAGACAAACGTCCATCTTTTGCTGCCACAGCAAAGGTGCCAGCGGGGAAAAGTAATGCTGGTTCTCACTGCCTCCTGGAACCCTTTCAAATGCCCCAGACAATTTGGCCCTCTCTGCTTTCCTGCGGACTCCATCCTCAAAAGCACCTGTTTTCGCTTTCGGCAGCCTCCGGAGCAAAAAAGACAAATGTCCAGCTTTTGCTGCCACAGCAAAGGTGCCAGCGGGGAAAAGTAATGCTGGTTCTCACTGCCTCCTGGAACCCTTTCAAATGCCCCAGACAATTTGGCCCTCTCTGCTTTCCTGCGGACTCCATCCTCAAAAGCACCTGTTTTCGCTTTCGGCAGCCTCCGGAGCAAAAAAGACAAACGTCCAGCTTTTGCTGCCACAGCAAAGGTGCCAGCGGGGAAAAGTAATGCTGGTTCTCACTGCCTCCTGGAACCCTTTCAAATGCCACAGACAATTTGGCCCTCTCTGCTTTCCTGCGGACTCCATCCTCAAAAGCAGCTGTTTTCGCTTTCGGCAGCCTCCGGAGCAAAAAAGACAAACGTCCAGCTTTTGCTGCCACAGCAAAGGTGCCAGCGGGGAAAAGTAATGCTGGTTCTCACTGCCTCCTGGAACCCTTTCAAATGCCACAGACAATTTGGCCCTCTCTGCTTTCCTGCGGACTCTATACTCAAAAGCGCCTTTTTTCACTTTCGGCGCCCTCCGGTGGTAAAAAGACAAACGTCCAGCTTTTGCTGCCACAGCAAAGGTGCCAGCGGGGAAAAGTAATGCTGGTTCTCACTGCCTCCTGGAACTCTTTCAAATGCCACAGACAATTTGGCCCTCTCTGCTTTCCTGCGGACTCCATCCTCAAAAGCACCTGTTTTCGCTTTCGGCAGCCTCCGGAGCAAAAAGACAAACGTCCAGCTTTTGCTGCCACAGCAAAGGTGCCAGCGGGGAAAAGTAATGCTGGTTCTCACTACCTCCTTGAACCCTTTCAAATGCCACAGACAATTTGGCCCTCTCTGCTTTCCTGCGGACTCCATCCTCAAAAGCACCTGTTTTCGCTTTCGGCAACCTCCGGAGCAAAAAAGACAAACGTCCAGCTTTTGCTGCCACAGCAAAGGTGCCAGCGGGGAAAAGTAATGCTGGTTCTCACTGCCTCCTGGAACCCTTTCAAATGCCCCAGACAATTTGGCCCTCTCTGCTTTCCTGCGGACTCCATCCTCAAAAGCACCTGTTTTCGCTTTCGGCAGCCTCCGGAGCAAAAAAGACAAACGTCCAGCTTTTGCTGCCACAGCAAAGGTGCCAGCGGGGAAAAGTAATGCTGGTTCTCACTGCCTCCTGGAACCTCTTCAAATGCCACAGACAATTTGGCCCTCTCTCCTTTCCTGCGGACTCCATCCTCAAAAGCACCTGTTTTCGCTTTTGGCAACCTCCGGAGCAAAAAAGACAAACGTCCAGCTTTTGCTGCCACAGCAAAGGTGCCAGCGGGGAAAAGTAATGCTGGTTCTCACTGCCTCCTGGAACCCTTTCAAATGCCACAGACAATTTGGCCCTCTCTGCTTTCCTGCGGACTCCATCCTCAAAAGCACCTGTTTTCGCTTTCGGCAGCCTCCGGAGCAAAAAAGACAAACGTCCAGCTTTTGCTGCCACAGCAAAGGTGCCAGCGGGGAAAAGTAATGCTGGTTCTCACTGCCTCCTGGAACCCTTTCAAATGCCACAGACAATTTGGCCCTCTCTGCTTTCCTGCGGACTCTATTCTCAAAAGCGCCTTTTTTCACTTTCGGCGCCCTCCGGTCGTAAAAAGACAAATGTCCAGCTTTTGCTGCCACAGCAAAGGTGCCAGCGGGGAAAAGTAATGCTGGTTCTCACTGCCTCCTGGAACCCTTTCAAATGCCACAGACAATTTGGCCCTCTCTGCTTTCCTGCGGACTCCATCCTCAAAAGCACCTGTTTTCGCTTTCGGCAGCCTCCGGAGCAAAAAAGACAAACGTCCAGCTTTTGCTGCCACAGCAAAGGTGCCAGCGGGGAAAAGTAATGCTGGTTCTCACTGCCTCCTGGAACCTCTTCAAATGCCACAGACAATTTGGCCCTCTCTGCTTTCCTGCGGACTCCATCCTCAAAAGCAGCTGTTTTCGCTTTCGGCAGCCTCCGGAGCAAAAAAGACAAACGTCCAGCTTTTGCTGCCACAGCAAAGGTGCCAGCGGGGAAAAGTAATGCTGGTTCTCACTGCCTCCTGGAACCCTTTCAAATGCCACAGACAATTTGGCCCTCTCTGCTTTCCTGCGGACTCCATCCTCAAAAGCACCTGTTTTCGCTTTCGGCAGCCTCCGGAGCAAAAAGACAAACGTCCAGCTTTTGCTGCCACAGCAAAGGTGCCAGCGGGGAAAAGTAATGCTGGTTCTCACTGCCTCCTGGAACCCTTTCAAATGCCACAGACAATTTGGCCCTCTCTGCTTTCCTGCGGACTCCATCCTCAAAAGCACCTGTTTTCGCTTTCGGCAGCCTCCGGAGCAAAAAGACAAACGTCCAGCTTTTGCTGCCACAGCAAAGGTGCCAGCAGGGAAAAGTAATGCTGGTTCTCACTACCTCCTTGAACCCTTTCAAATGCCACAGACAATTTGGCCCTCTCTGCTTTCCTGCGGACTCCATCCTCAAAAGCACCTGTTTTCGCTTTCGGCAACCTCCGGAGCAAAAAAGACAAACGTCCAGCTTTTGCTGCCACAGCAAAGGTGCCAGCGGGGAAAAGTAATGCTGGTTCTCACTGCCTCCTGGAACCCTTTCAAATGCCACAGACAATTTGGCCCTCTCTGCTTTCCTGCGGACTCCATCCTCAAAAGCACCTGTTTTCGCTTTCGGCAGCCTCCGGAGCAAAAAAGACAAACGTCCAGCTTTTGCTGCCACAACAAAGGTGCCAGCGGGGAAAAGTAATGCTGGTTCTCACTGCCTCCTGGAACCCTTTCAAATGCCCCAGACAATTTGGCCCTCTCTGCTTTCCTGCGGACTCCATCCTCAAAAGCACCTGTTTTCGCTTTCGGCAGCCTCCGGAGCAAAAAGACAAACGTCCAGCTTTTGCTGCCACAGCAAAGGTGCCAGCGGGGAAAAGTAATGCTGGTTCTCACTGCCTCCTGGAACCCTTTCAAATGCCACAGACAATTTGGCCCTCTCTGCTTTCCTGCGGACTCCATCCTCAAAAGCACCTGTTTTCGCTTTCGGCAGCCTCCGGAGCAAAAAAGACAAACGTCCAGCTTTTGCTGCCACAGCAAAGGTGCCAGCGGGGAAAAGTAATGCTGGTTCTCACTGCCTCCTGGAACCTCTTCAAATGCCACAGACAATTTGGCCCTCTCTGCTTTCCTGCGGACTCCATCCTCAAAAGCACCTGTTTTCGCTTTCGGCAGCCTCCGGAGCAAAAAAGACAAACGTCCAGCTTTTGCTGCCACAGCAAAGGTGCCAGCGGGGAAAAGTAATGCTGGTTCTCACTGCCTCCTGGAACCCTTTCAAATGCCACAGACAATTTGGCCCTCTCTGCTTTCCTGCGGACTCCATCCTCAAAAGCACCTGTTTTCGCTTTCGGCAGACTCCGGAGCAAAAAAGACAAACGTCCAGCTTTTGCTGCCACAGCAAAGGTGCCAGCGGGGAAAAGTGATGCTGGTTCTCACTGCCTCCTGGAACCCTTTCAAATGCCCCAGACAATTTGGCCCTCTCTGCTTTTCTGCGGACTCCATCCTCAAAAGCACCTGTTTTCGCTTTCGGCAGCCTCCGGAGCAAAAAAGACAAACGTCCAGCTTTTGCTGCCACAACAAAGGTGCCAGCGGGGAAAAGTAATGCTGGTTCTCACTGCCTCCTGGAACCCTTTCAAATGCCACAGACAATTTGGCCCTCTCTGCTTTCCTGCGGACTCCATCCTCAAAAGCACCTGTTTTCGCTTTCGGCAGCCTCCGGAGCAAAAAAGACAAACGTCCAGCTTTTGCTGCCACAGCAAAGGTGCCAGCGGGGAAAAGTAATGCTGGTTCTCACTACCTCCTTGAACCCTTTCAAATGCCACAGACAATTTGGCCCTCTCTGCTTTCCTGCGGACTCCATCCTCAAAAGCACCTGTTTTCGCTTTCGGCAACCTCCGGAGCAAAAAAGACAAACGTCCAGCTTTTGCTGCCACAGCAAAGGTGCCAGCGGGGAAAAGTAATGCTGGTTCTCACTGCCTCCTGGAACCCTTTCAAATGCCACAGACAATTTGGCCCTCTCTGCTTTCCTGCGGACTCCATCCTCAAAAGCACCTGTTTTCGCTTTCGGCAGCCTCCGGAGGAAAAAAAGACAAACGTCCAGCTTTTGCTGCCACAGCAAAGGTGCCAGCGGGGAAAAGTAATGCTGGTTCTCACTGCCTCCTGGAACCCTTTCAAATGCCACAGACAATTTGGCCCTCTCTGCTTTCCTGCGGACTCCATCCTCAAAAGCACCTGTTTTCGCTTTCGGCAGCCTCCGGAGCAAAAAGACAAACGTCCAGCTTTTGCTGCCACAGCAAAGGTGCCAGCGGGGAAAAGTAATGCTGGTTCTCACTGCCTCCTGGAACCCTTTCAAATGCCACAGACAATTTGGCCCTCTCTGCTTTCCTGCGGACTCCATCCTCAAAAGCACCTGTTTTCGCTTTCGGCAGCCTCCGGAGCAAAAAAGACAAACGTCCAGCTTTTGCTGCCACAGCAAAGGTGCCAGCGGGGAAAAGTAATGCTGGTTCTCACTGCCTCCTGGAACCCTTTCAAATGCCACAGACAATTTGGCCCTCTCTGCTTTCCTGCGGACTCTATCCTCAAAAGCGCCTTTTTTCACTTTCGGCGCCCTCCAGTGGTAAAAAGACAAACGTCCAGCTTTTGCTGCCACAGCAAAGGTGCCAGCGGGGAAAAGTAATGCTGGTTCTCACTGCCTCCTGGAACTCTTTCAAATGCCACAGACAATTTGGCCCTCTCTGCTTTCCTGCGGACTCCATCCTCAAAAGCACCTATTTTCGCTTTCGGCAGACTCCGGAGCAAAAAGGACAAACGTCCAGCTTTTGCTGCCACAGCAAAGGTGCCAGCGGGGAAAAGTAATGCTGGTTCTCACTGCCTCCTGGAACCCTTTCAAATGCCACAGACAATTTGGCCCTCTCTGCTTTCCTGCGGACTCCATCCTCAAAAGCACCTGTTTTCGCTTTCGGCAGCCTCCGGAGCAAAAAAGACAAACGTCCAGCTTTTGCTGCCACAGCAAAGGTGCCAGCGATGAAAAGTGATGCTGGTTCTCACTGCCTCCTGGAACCCTTTCAAATGCCACAGACAATTTGGCCCTCTCTGCTTTTCTGCGGACTCCATCCTCAAAAGCACCTGTTTTCGCTTTCGGCAGCCTCCGGAGCAAAAAAGACAAACGTCCAGCTTTTGCTGCCACAACAAAGGTGCCAGCGGGGAAAAGTAATGCTGGTTCTCACTGCCTCCTGGAACCCTTTCAAATGCCCCAGACAATTTGGCCCTCTCTGCTTTCCTGCGGACTCCATCCTCAAAAGCACCTGTTTTCGCTTTCGGCAGCCTCCGGAGCAAAAAAGACAAACGTCCAGCTTTTGCTGCCACAGCAAAGGTGCCAGCGGGGAAAAGTAATGCTGGTTCTCACTACCTCCTTGAACCCTTTCAAATGCCACAGACAATTTGGCCCTCTCTGCTTTCCGGCGGACTCCATCCTCAAAAGCACCTGTTTTCGCTTTCGGCAACCTCCGGAGCAAAAAAGACAAACGTCCAGCTTTTGCTGCCACAGCAAAGGTGCCAGCGGGGAAAAGTAATGCTGGTTCTCACTGCCTCCTGGAACCCTTTCAAATGCCACAGACAATTTGGCCCTCTCTGCTTTCCTGCGGACTCCATCCTCAAAAGCACCTGTTTTCGCTTTCGGCAGCCTCCGGAGGAAAAAAAGACAAACGTCCAGCTTTTGCTGCCACAGCAAATGTGCCAGCGGGGAAAAGTAATGCTGGTTCTCACTGCCTCCTGGAACCCTTTCAAATGCCACAGACAATTTGGCCCTCTCTGCTTTCCTGCGGACTCCATCCTCAAAAGCACCTGTTTTCGCTTTCGGCAGCCTCCGGAGCAAAAAAGACAAACGTCCAGCTTTTGCTGCCACAGCAAAGGTGCCAGCGGGGAAAAGTAATGCTGGTTCTCACTGCCTCCTGGAACCCTTTCAAATGCCACAGACAATTTGGCCCTCTCTGCTTTCCTGCGGACTCCATCCTCAAAAGCACCTGTTTTCGCTTTCGGCAGCCTCCGGAGCAAAAAGACAAACGTCCAGCTTTTGCTGCCACAGCAAAGGTGCCAGCGGGGAAAAGTAATGCTGGTTCTCACTGCCTCCTTGAACCCTTTCAAATGCCACAGACAATTTGGCCCTCTCTGCTTTCCTGCGGACTCCATCCTCAAAAGCACCTGTTTTCGCTTTCGGCAACCTCCGGAGCAAAAAAGACAAACGTCCAGCTTTTGCTGCCACAGCAAAGGTGCCAGCGGGGAAAAGTAATGCTGGTTCTCACTGCCTCCTGGAACCCTTTCAAATGCCACAGACAATTTGGCCCTCTCTGCTTTCCTGCGGACTCCATCCTCAAAAGCACCTGTTTTCGCTTTCGGCAGCCTCCGGAGCAAAAAAGACAAACGTCCAGCTTTTGCTGCCACAGCAAAGGTGCCAGCGGGGAAAAGTAATGCTGGTTCTCACTGCCTCTAGGAACCTCTTCAAATGCCCCAGACAATTTGGCCCTCTCTCCTTTCCTGCGGACTCCATCCTCAAAAGCACCTGTTTTCGCTTTTGGAAACCTCCGGAGCAAAAAAGACAAACGTCCAGCTTTTGCTGCCACAGCAAAGGTGCCAGCGGGGAAAAGTAATGCTGGTTCTCACTGCCTCCTGGAACCCTTTCAAATGCCACAGACAATTTGGCCCTCTCTGCTTTCCTGCGGACTCCATCCTCAAAAGCACCTGTTTTCGCTTTCGGCAGCCTCCGGAGCAAAAAAGACAAACGTCCAGCTTTTGCTGCCACAGCAAAGGTGCCAGCGGGGAAAAGTAATGCTGGTTCTCACTGCCTCCTGGAACCCTTTCAAACGCCACAGACAATTTGGCCCTCTCTGCTTTCCTGCGGACTCCATCCTCAAAAGAACCTGTTTTCGCTTTCGGCAGCCTCCGGAGCAAAAAAGACAAACGTCCAGCTTTTGCTGCCACAGCAAAGGTGCCAGCGGGGAAAAGTAATGCTGGTTCTCACTGCCTCCTGGAACCCTTTCAAATGCCACAGACAATTTGGCCCTCTCTGCTTTCCTGCGGACTCCATCCTCAAAAGCACCTGTTTTCGCTTTCGGCAGCCTCCGGAGCAAAAAAGACAAACGTCCAGCTTTTGCTGCCACAGCAAAGGTGCCAGCGGGGAAAAGTAATGCTGGTTCTCACTGCCTCCTGGAACTCTTTCAAATGCCACAGACAATTTGGCCCTCTCTGCTTTCCTGCGGACTCCATCCTCAAAAGCACCTATTTTCGCTTTCGGCAGCCTCCGGAGCAAAAAAGACAAACGTCCAGCTTTTGCTGCCACAGCAAAGGTGCCAGCGGGGAAAAGTAATGCTGGTTCTCACTGCCTCCTGGAACCCTTTCAAATGCCACAGACAATTTGGCCCTCTCTGCTTTCCTGCGGACTCTATTCTCAAAAGCGCCTTTTTTCACTTTCGGCGCCCTCCGGTCGTAAAAAGACAAATGTCCAGCTTTTGCTGCCACAGCAAAGGTGCCAGCGGGGAAAAGTAATGCTGGTTCTCACTGCCTCCTGGAACCCTTTCAAATGCCACAGACAATTTGGCCCTCTCTGCTTTCCTGCGGACTCTATCCTCAAAAGCGCCTTTTTTCACTTTCGGCGCCCTCCGGTGGTAAAAAGACAAACGTCCAGCTTTTGCTGCCACAGCAAAGGTGCCAGCGGGGAAAAGTAATGCTGGTTCTCACTGCCTCCTGGAACTCTTTCAAATGCCACAGACAATTTGGCCCTCTCTGCTTTCCTGCGGACTCCATCCTCAAAAGCACCTGTTTTCGCTTTCGGCAGCCTCCGGAGCAAAAAAGACAAACGTCCAGCTTTTGCTGCCACAGCAAAGGTGCCAGCGGGGAAAAGTAATGCTGGTTCTCACTGCCTCCTGGAACCCTTTCAAATGCCACAGACAATTTGGCCCTCTCTGCTTTCCTGTGGACTCCATCCTCAAAAGCACCTGTTTTCGCTTTCGGCAGCCTCCGGAGCAAAAAAGACAAACGTCCAGCTTTTGCTGCCACAGCAAAGGTGCCAGCGGGGAAAAGTAATGCTGGTTCTCACTGCCTCCTGGAACCCTTTCAAATGCCACAGACAATTTGGCCCTCTCTGCTTTCCTGCGGACTCCATTTTCAAAAGCACCTGTTTTCGCTTTCGGCAGCCTCCGGAGCAAAAAAGACAAACGTCCAGCTTTTGCTGCCACAGCAAAGGTGCCAGCGGGGAAAAGTAATGCTGGTTCTCACTGCCTTCTGGAACCTCTTCAAATGCCCCAGACAATTTGGCCCTCTCTGCTTTCCTGCGGACTCCATCCTCAAAAGCACCTATTTTTGCTTTCGGCGCCCTCCGGAGCAAAAAAGACAAACGTCCAGCTTTTGCTGCCACAGCAAAGGTGCCAGCGGGGAAAAGTAATGCTGGTTCTCACTGCCTCCTGGAACTCCTTCAAATGCCACAGACAATTTGGCCCTCTCTGCTTTCCTGCGGACTCCATCCTCAAAAGCACCTGTTTTCGCTTTCGGCAACCTCCGGAGCAAAAAAGACAAACGTCCAGCTTTTGCTGCCACAGCAAAGGTGCCAGCGGGGAAAAGTAATGCTGGTTCTCACTGCCTCATGGAACCCTTTCAAATGCCACAGACAATTTGGCCCTCTCTGCTTTCCTGTGGACTCCATCCTCAAAAGCACCTGTTTTCGCTTTCGGCAGCCTCCGGAGCAAAAAAGACAAACGTCCAGCTTTTGCTGCCACAGCAAAGGTGCCAGCGGGGAAAAGTAATGCTGGTTCTCACTGCCTCCTGGAACCTCTTCAAATGCCACAGACAATTTGGCCCTCTCTGCTTTCCTGCGGACTCCATCCTCAAAAGCACCTGTTTTCGCTTTTGGCAACCTCCGGAGCAAAAAAGACAAACGTCCAGCTTTTGCTGCCACAGCAAAGGTGCCAGCGGGGAAAAGTAATGCTGGTTCTCACTGCCTCCTGGAACCCTTTCAAATGCCCCAGACAATTTGGCCCTCTCTGCTTTCCTGCGGACTCCATCCTCAAAAGCACCTGTTTTCGCTTTCGGCAGCCTCCGGAGCAAAAAAGACAAACGTCCAGCTTTTGCTGCCACAGCAAAGGTGCCAGCGGGGAAAAGTAATGCTGGTTCTCACTGCCTCCTGGAACCCTTTCAAATGCCCCAGACAATTAAGCCCTCTCTGCTTTCCTGCGGACTCCATCCTCAAAAGCGCCTTTTTTCACTTTCGGCGCCCTCCGGTGGTAAAAAGACAAACGTCCAGCTTTTGCTGCCACAGCAAAGGTGCCAGCGGGGAAAAGTGATGCTGGTTCTCACTGCCTCCTGGAACTCTTTCAAATGCCACAGACAATTTGGCCCTCTCTGCTTTCCTGCGGACTCCATCCTCAAAAGCACCTATTTTCGCTTTCGGCAGCCTCCGGAGCAAAAAAGACAAACGTCCAGCTTTTGCTGCCACAGCAAAGGTGCCAGCGGGGAAAAGTGATGCTGGTTCTCACTGCCTCCTGGAACCCTTTCAAATGCCACAGACAATTTGGCCCTCTCTGCTTTCCTGTGGACTCCATCCTCAAAAGCACCTGTTTTCGCTTTCGGCAGCCTCCGGAGCAAAAAAGACAAACGTCCAGCTTTTGCTGCCACAGCAAAGGTGCCAGCGGGGAAAAGTAATGCTGGTTCTCACTGCCTCTTGGAACCCTTTCAAATGCCCCTGACAATTTGGCCCTCTCTGCTTTCCTGCGGACTCCATCCTCAAAAGCACCTGTTTTCGCTTTCGGCGCCCTCCGGAGCAAAAAAGACAAACGTCCAGCTTTTGCTGCCACAGCAAAGGTGCCAGCGGGGAAAAGTAATGCTGGTTCTCACTGCCTCCTGGAACCTGTTCAAATGCCCCAGACAATTTGGCCCTCTCTGCTTTCCTGCGGACTCCATCCTCAAAAGCACCTGTTTTCGCTTTCGGCAGCCTCCGGAGCAAAAAAGACAAACGTCCAGCTTTTGCTGCCACAACAAAGGTGCCAGCGGGGAAAAGTAATGCTGGTTCTCACTGCCTCCTGGAACCCTTTCAAATGCCACAGACAATTTGGCCCTCTCTGCTTTCCTGCGGACTCCATCCTCAAAAGCACCTGTTTTCGCTTTCGGCAGCCTCCGGAGCAAAAAAGACAAACGTCCAGCTTTTGCTGCCACAGCAAAGGTGCCAGCGGGGAAAAGTAATGCTGGTTCTCACTGCCTCCTGGAACCTCTTCAAATGCCCCAGACAATTTGGCCCTCTCTGCTTTCCTGCGGACTCCATCCTCAAAAGCACCTGTATTCGCTTTCGGCAGCGTCCGGAGCAAAAAAGACAAACGTCCAGCTTTTGCTGCCACAGCAAAGGTGCCAGCAGGGAAAAGTAATGCTGGTTCTCACTGCCTCCTGGAACTCCTTCAAATGCCACAGACAATTTGGCCCTCTCTGCTTTCCTGCGGACTCCATCCTCAAAAGCACCTGTTTTCGCTTTCGGCAACCTCCAGAGCAAAAAAGACAAACGTCCAGCTTTTGCTGCCACAGCAAAGGTGCCAGCGGGGAAAAGTAATGCTGGTTCTCACTGCCTCCTGGAACCCTTTCAAATGCCACAGACAATTTGGCCCTCTCTGCTTTCCTGTGGACTCCATCCTCAAAAGCACCTGTTTTCGCTTTCGGCAGCCTCCGGAGCAAAAAAGACAAACGTCCAGCTTTTGCTGCCACAGCAAAGGTGCCAGCGGGGAAAAGTAATGCTGGTTCTCACTGCCTCCTGGAACCTCTTCAAATGCCACAGACAATTTGGCCCTCTCTGCTTTCCTGCGGACTCCATCCTCAAAAGCACCTGTTTTCGCTTTTGGCAACGTCCGGAGCAAAAAAGACAAACGTCCAGCTTTTGCTGCCACAGCAAAGGTGCCAGCGGGGAAAAGTAATGCTGGTTCTCACTGCCTCCTGGAACCCTTTCAAATGCCCCAGACAATTTGGCCCTCTCTGCTTTTCTGCGGACTCCATCCTCAAAAGCACCTGTTTTCGCTTTCGGCAGCCTCCGGAGCAAAAAAGACAAACGTCCAGCTTTTGCTGCCACAGCAAAGGTGCCAGCGGGGAAAAGTAATGCTGGTTCTCACTGCCTCCTGGAACCCTTTCAAATGCCCCAGACAATTAAGCCCTCTCTGCTTTCCTGCGGACTCCATCCTCAAAAGCGCCTTTTTTTACTCTCGGCGCCCTCCGGTCGTAAAAAGACAAACGTCCAGCTTTTGCTGCCACAGCAAAGGTGCCAGCGGGGAAAAGTGATGCTGGTTCTCACTGCCTCCTGGAACTCTTTCAAATGCCCCAGACAATTTGGCCCTCTCTGCTTTCCTGCGCACTCCATCCTCAAAAGCACCTGTTTTCGCTTTCGGCAGCCTCCGGAGCAAAAAAGACAAACGTCCAGCTTTTGCTGCCACAGCAAAGGTGCCAGCGGGGAAAAGTGATGCTGGTTCTCACTGCCTCCTGGAACCCTTTCAAATGCCACAGACAATTTGGCCCTCTCTGCTTTCCTGTGGACTCCATCCTCAAAAGCACCTGTTTTCGCTTTCGGCAGCCTCCGGAGCAAAAAAGACAAACGTCCAGCTTTTGCTGCCACAGCAAAGGTGCCAGCGGGGAAAAGTAATGCTGGTTCTCACTGCCTCCTGGAACTCTTTCAAATGCCACAGACAATTTGGCCCTCTCTGCTTTCCTGCGGACTCCATCCTCAAAAGCAGCTGTTTTCGCTTTCGGCAGCCTCCGGAGCAAAAAAGACAAACGTCCAGCTTTTGCTGCCACAGCAAAGGTGCCAGCGGGGAAAAGTAATGCTGGTTCTCACTGCCTCCTGGAACCTGTTCAAATGCCCCAGACAATTTGGCCCTCTCTGCTTTCCTGCGGACTCCATCCTCAAAAGCACCTGTTTTCGCTTTCGGCAGCCTCCGGAGCAAAAAAGACAAACGTCCAGCTTTTGCTGCCACAGCAAAGGTGCCAGCGGGGAAAAGTAATGCTGGTTCTCACTGCCTCCTGGAACCCTTTCAAATGCCACAGACAATTTGGCCCTCTCTGCTTTCCTGCGGACTCCATCCTCAAAAGCAGCTCTTTTCGCTTTCGGCAGCCTCCGGAGCAAAAAAGACAAACGTCCAGCTTTTGCTGCCACAGCAAAGGTGCCAGCGGGGAAAAGTAATGCTGGTTCTCACTGCCTCCTGGAACCCTTTCAAATGCCACAGACAATTTGGCCCTCTCTGCTTTCCTGCGGACTCCATCCTCAAAAGCACCTGTTTTCGCTTTCGGCAGCCTCCGGAGCAAAAAAGACAAACGTCCAGCTTTTGCTGCCACAGCAAAGGTGCCAGCGGGGAAAAGTAATGCTGGTTCTCACTGCCTCCTGGAACCTCTTCAAATGCCCCAGACAATTTGGCCCTCTCTGCTTTCCTGCGGACTCCATCCTCAAAAGCACCTGTTTTCGCTTTCGGCAGCCTCCGGAGCAAAAAAGACAAACGTCCAGCTTTTGCTGCCACAGCAAAGGTGCCAGCGGGGAAAAGTAATGCTGGTTCTCACTGCCTCCTGGAACCCTTTCAAATGCCACAGACAATTTGGCCCTCTCTGCTTTCCTGTGGACTCCATCCTCAAAAGCACCTGTTTTCGCTTTCGGCAGCCTCCGGAGCAAAAAAGACAAACTTCCAGCTTTTGCTGCCACAGCAAAGGTGCCAGCGGGGAAAAGTGATGCTGGTTCTCACTGCCTCCTGGAACTCTATCAAATGCCACAGACAATTTGGCCCTCTCTGCTTTCCTGCGGACTCCATCCTCAAAAGCACCTATTTTCGCTTTCGGCAGCCTCCGGAGCAAAAAAGACAAACGTCCAGCTTTTGCTGCCACAGCAAAGGTGCCAGCGGGGAAAAGTGATGCTGGTTCTCACTGCCTCCTGGAACCCTTTCAAATGCCACAGACAATTTGGCCCTCTCTGCTTTCCTGTGGACTCCATCCTCAAAAGCAGCTGTTTTCGCTTTCGGCAGCCTCCGGAGCAAAAAAGACAAACGTCCAGCTTTCGCTGCCACAGCAAAGGTGCCAGCGGGGAAAAGTAATGCTGGTTCTCACTGCCTCCTGGAACCCTTTCAAATGCCACAGACAATTTGGCCCTCTCTGCTTTCCTGCGGACTCCATCCTCAAAAGCACCTGTTTTCGCTTTCGGCAGCCTCCGGAGCAAAAAAGACAAACGTCCAGCTTTTGCTGCCACAGCAAAGGTGCCAGCGGGGAAAAGTAATGCTGGTTCTCACTGCCTCCTGGAACCCTTTCAAATGCCACAGACAATTTGGCCCTCTCTGCTTTCCTGCGGACTCCATCCTCAAAAGCACCTGTTTTCGCTTTCGGCAGCCTCCGGAGCAAAAAAGACAAACGTCCAGCTTTTGCTGCCACAGCAAAGGTGCCAGCGGGGAAAAGTAATGCTGGTTCTCACTGCCTCCTGGAACCCTTTCAAATGCCCCAGACAATTTGGCCCTCTCTGCTTTCCTGCGGACTCCATCCTCAAAAGAACCTGTTTTCGCTTTCGGCAGCCTCCGGAGCAAAAAAGACAAACGTCCAGCTTTTGCTGCCACAGCAAAGGTGCCAGCGGGGAAAAGTAATGCTGGTTCTCACTGCCTCCTGGAACCCTTTCAAATGCCACAGACAATTTGGCCCTCTCTGCTTTCCTGCGGACTCCATCCTCAAAAGCGCCTTTTTTCACTTTCGGCGCCCTCCGGTGGTAAAAAGACAAACGTCCAGCTTTTGCTGCCACAGCAAAGGTGCCAGCGGGGAAAAGTAATGCTGGTTCTCACTGCCTCCTGGAACTCTTTCAAATGCCACAGACAATTTGGCCCTCTCTGCTTTCCTGCGGACTCCATCCTCAAAAGCACCTATTTTCGCTTTCGGCAGCCTCCGGAGCAAAAAAGACAAACGTCCAGCTTTTGCTGCCACAGCAAAGGTGCCAGCGGGGAAAAGTAATGCTGGTTCTCACTGCCTCCTGGAACCCTTTCAAATGCCACAGACAATTTGGCCCTCTCTGCTTTCCTGCGGACTCTATTCTCAAAAGCGCCTTTTTTCACTTTCGGCGCCCTCCGGTCGTAAAAAGACAAATGTCTAGCTTTTGCTGCCACAGCAAAGGTGCCAGCGGGGAAAAGTAATGCTGGTTCTCACTGCCTCCTGGAACCCTTTCAAATGCCACAGACAATTTGGCCCTCTCTGCTTTCCTGCGGACTCCATCCTCAAAAGCAGCTGTTTTCGCTTTCGGCAGCCTCCGGAGCAAAAAAGACAAACGTCCAGCTTTTGCTGCCACAGCAAAGGTGCCAGCGGGGAAAAGTAATGCTGGTTCTCACTGCCTCCTGGAACCTCTTCAAATGCCCCAGACAATTTGGCCCTCTCTGCTTTCCTGCGGACTCCATCCTCAAAAGCACCTGTTTTCGCTTTCGGCAGCCTCCGGAGCAAAAAAGACAAACGTCCAGCTTTTGCTGCCACAGCAAAGGTGCCAGCGGGGAAAAGTAATGCTGGTTCTCACTGCCTCCTGGAACCCTTTCATATGCCACAGACAATTTGGCCCTCTCTGCTTTCCTGCGGACTCCATCCTCAAAAGCACCTGTTTTCGCTTTCGGCAGCCTTTGGAGCAAAAAAGACAAACGTCCAGCTTTTGCTGCCACAGCAAAGGTGCCAGCGGGGAAAAGTGATGCTGGTTCTCACTGCCTCCTGGAACCCTTTCAAATGCCCCAGACAATTTAGCCCTCTCTGCTTTTCTGCGGACTCCATCCTCAAAAGCACCTGTTTTCGCTTTCGGCAGCCTCCGGAGCAAAAAAGACAAACGTCCAGCTTTTGCTGCCACAACAAAGGTGCCAGCGGGGAAAAGTAATGCTGGTTCTCACTGCCTCCTGGAACCCTTTCAAATGCCACAGACAATTTGGCCCTCTCTGCTTTCCTGCGGACTCCATCCTCAAAAGCACCTGTTTTCGCTTTCGGCAACCTCCGGAGCAAAAAAGACAAACGTCCAGCTTTTGCTGCCACAGCAAAGGTGCCAGCGGGGAAAAGTAATGCTGGTTCTCACTGCCTCCTGGAACCTCTTCAAATGCCCCAGGCAATTTGGCCCTCTCTGCTTTCCTGCGGACTCCATCCTCAAAAGCACCTGTTTTCGCTTTTGGCAACCTCCGGAGCAAAAAAGACAAACGTCCAGCTTTTGCTGCCACAGCAAAGGTGCCAGCGGGGAAAAGTAATGCTGGTTCTCACTGCCTCCTGGAACCCTTTCAAATGCCACAGACAATTTGGCCCTCTCTGCTTTCCTGCGGACTCCATCCTCAAAAGCACCTGTTTTCGCTTTCGGCAGCCTCCGGAGCAAAAAAGACAAACGTCCAGCTTTTGCTGCCACAGCAAAGGTGCCAGCGGGGAAAAGTAATGCTGGTTCTCACTGCCTCCTGGAACCCTTTCAAATGCCACAGACAATTTGGCCCTCTCTGCTTTCCTGCGGACTCTATCCTCAAAAGCGCCTTTTTTCAATTTCGGCGCCCTCCGGTGGTAAAAAGACAAACGTCCAGCTTTTGCTGCCACAGCAAAGGTGCCAGCGGGGAAAAGTAATGCTGGTTCTCACTGCCTCCTGGAACTCTTTCAAATGCCACAGACAATTTGGCCCTCTCTGCTTTCCTGCGGACTCCATCCTCAAAAGCACCTATTTTCGCTTTCGGCAGCCTCCGGAGCAAAAAAGACAAACGTCCAGCTTTTGCTGCCACAGCAAAGGTGCCAGCGGGGAAAAGTAATGCTGGTTCTCACTGCCTCCTGGAACCCTTTCAAATGCCCCAGACAATTTGGCCCTCTCTGCTTTCCTGCGGACTCCATCCTCAAAAGCACCTGTTTTCGCTTTCGGCAGCCTCCGGAGCAAAAAAGACAAACGTCCAGCTTTTGCTGCCACAGCAAAGGTGCCAGCGGGGAAAAGTAATGCTGGTTCTCACTGCCTTCTGGAACCTCTTCAAATGCCCCAGACAATTTGGCCCTCTCTGCTTTCCTGCGGACTCCATCCTCAAAAGCACCTATTTTTGCTTTCGGCGCCCTCCGGAGCAAAAAAGACAAACGTCCAGCTTTTGCTGCCACAGCAAAGGTGCCAGCGGGGAAAAGTAATGCTGGTTCTCACTGCCTCCTGGAACTCCTTCAAATGCCACAGACAATTTGGCCCTCTCTGCTTTCCTGCGGACTCCATCCTCAAAAGCACCTGTTTTCGCTTTCGGCAACCTCCGGAGCAAAAAAGACAAACGTCCAGCTTTTGCTGCCACAGCAAAGGTGCCAGCGGGGAAAAGTAATGCTGGTTCTCACTGCCTCATGGAACCCTTTCAAATGCCACAGACAATTTGGCCCTCTCTGCTTTCCTGTGGACTCCATCCTGAAAAGCACCTGTTTTCGCTTTCGGCAGCCTCCGGAGCAAAAAAGACAAACGTCCAGCTTTTGCTGCCACAGCAAAGGTGCCAGCGGGGAAAAGTAATGCTGGTTCTCACTGCCTCCTGGAACCTCTTCAAATGCCCCAGACAATTTGGCCCTCTCTGCTTTCCTGCGGACTCCATCCTCAAAAGCACCTGTTTTCGCTTTTGGCAACCTCCGGAGCAAAAAAGACAAACGTCCAGCTTTTGCTGCCACAGCAAAGGTGCCAGCGGGGAAAAGTAATGCTGGTTCTCACTGCCTCCTGGAACCCTTTCAAATGCCCCAGACAATTTGGCCCTCTCTGCTTTCCTGCGGACTCCATCCTCAAAAGCACCTGTTTTCGCTTTCGGCAGCCTCCGGAGCAAAAAAGACAAACGTCCAGCTTTTGCTGCCACAGCAAAGGTGCCAGCGGGGAAAAGTAATGCTGGTTCTCACTGCCTCCTGGAACCCTTTCAAATGCCCCAGACAATTAAGCCCTCTCTGCTTTCCTGCGGACTCCATCCTCAAAAGCGCCTTTTTTCACTTTCGGCGCCCTCCGGTGGTAAAAAGACAAACGTCCAGCTTTTGCTGCCACAGCAAAGGTGCCAGCGGGGAAAAGTGATGCTGGTTCTCACTGCCTCCTGGAACTCTTTCAAATGCCCCAGACAATTTGGCCCTCTCTGCTTTCCTGCGGACTCCATCCTCAAAAGCACCTGTTTTCGCTTTCGGCAGCCTCCGGAGCAAAAAAGACAAACGTCCAGCTTTTGCTGCCACAGCAAAGGTGCCAGCGGGGAAAAGTAATGCTGGTTCTCACTGCCTCCTGGAACCTCTTCAAATGCCCCAGACAATTTGGCCCTCTCTGCTTTCCTGCGGACTCCATCCTCAAAAGCACCTGTTTTCGCTTTCGGCAGCCTCCGGAGCAAAAAAGACAAACGTCCAGCTTTTGCTGCCACAGCAAAGGTGCCAGCGGGGAAAAGTAATGCTGGTTCTCACTGCCTCCTGGAACCCTTTCATATGCCACAGACAATTTGGCCCTCTCTGCTTTCCTGCGGACTCCATCCTCAAAAGCACCTGTTTTCGCTTTCGGCAGCCTTTGGAGCAAAAAAGACAAACGTCCAGCTTTTGCTGCCACAGCAAAGGTGCCAGCGGGGAAAAGTGATGCTGGTTCTCACTGCCTCCTGGAACCCTTTCAAATGCCCCAGACAATTTAGCCCTCTCTGCTTTTCTGCGGACTCCATCCTCAAAAGCACCTGTTTTCGCTTTCGGCAGCCTCCGGAGCAAAAAAGACAAACGTCCAGCTTTTGCTGCCACAGCAAAGGTGCCAGCGGGGAAAAGTAATGCTGGTTCTCACTGCCTCCTGGAACCCTTTCAAATGCCACAGACAATTTGGCCCTCTCTGCTTTCCTGTGGACTCCATCCTCAAAAGCACCTGTTTTCGCTTTCGGCAGCCTCCGGAGCAAAAAAGACAAACGTCCAGCTTTTGCTGCCACAGCAAAGGTGCCAGCGGGGAAAAGTAATGCTGGTTCTCACTGCCTCCTGGAACCCTTTCAAATGCCCCAGACAATTTGGCCCTCTCTGCTTTCCTGCGGACTCCATCCTCAAAAGCACCTGTTTTCGCTTTCGGCAGCCTCCGGAGCAAAAAAGACAAACGTCCAGCTTTTGCTGCCACAGCAAAGGTGCCAGCGGGGAAAAGTAATGCTGGTTCTCACTGCCTCCTGGAACCTGTTCAAATGCCCCAGACAATTTGGCCCTCTCTGCTTTCCTGCGGACTCCATCCTCAAAAGCACCTGTTTTCGCTTTCGGCAGCCTCCGGAGCAAAAAAGACAAACGTCCAGCTTTTGCTGCCACAGCAAAGGTGCCAGCGGGGAAAAGTAATGCTGGTTCTCACTGCCTCCTGGAACCCTTTCAAATGCCACAGACAATTTGGCCCTCTCTGCTTTCCTGCGGACTCCATCCTCAAAAGCACCTGTTTTCGCTTTCGGCAGCCTCCGGAGCAAAAAAGACAAACGTCCAGCTTTTGCTGCCACAGCAAAGGTGCCAGCGGAGAAAAGTAATGCTGGTTCTCACTGCCTCCTGGAACTCCTTCAAATGCCACAGACAATTTGGCCCTCCCTGCTTTCCTGCGGACTCCATCCTCAAAAGCACCTATTTTCGCTTTCGGCAGCCTCCGGAGCAAAAAAGACAAACGTCCAGCTTTTGCTGCCACAGCAAAGGTGCCAGCGGGGAAAAGTGATGCTGGTTCTCACTGCCTCCTGGAACCCTTTCAAATGCCACAGACAATTTGGCCCTCTCTGCTTTCCTGTGGACTCCATCCTCAAAAGCACCTGTTTTCGCTTTCGGCAGCCTCCGGAGCAAAAAAGACAAACGTCCAGCTTTCGCTGCCACAGCAAAGGTGCCAGCGGGGAAAAGTAATGCTGGTTCTCACTGCCTCCTGGAACCCTTTCAAATGCCACAGACAATTTGGCCCTCTCTGCTTTCCTGCGGACTCCATCCTCAAAAGCACCTGTTTTCGCTTTCGGCAGCCTCCGGAGCAAAAAAGACAAACGTCCAGCTTTTGCTGCCACAGCAAAGGTGCCAGCGGGGAAAAGTAATGCTGGTTCTCACTGCCTCCTGGAACCCTTTCAAATGCCCCAGACAATTTGGCCCTCTCTGCTTTCCTGCGGACTCCATCCTCAAAAGCACCTGTTTTCCCTTTCGGCGCCCTCCGGAGCAAAAAAGACAAACGTCCAGCTTTTGCTGCCACAGCAAAGGTGCCAGCGGGGAAAAGTAATGCTGGTTCTCACTGCCTCCTGGAACCCTTTCAAATGCCACAGACAATTTGGCCCTCTCTGCTTTCCTGCGGACTCCATCCTCAAAAGCACCTGTTTTCGCTTTCGGCAGCCTCCGGAGCAAAAAAGACAAACGTCCAGCTTTTGCTGCCACAGCAAAGGTGCCAGCGAGGAAAAGTAATGCTGGTTCTCACTGCCTCCTGGAACCCTTTCAAATGCCACAGACAATTTGGTCCTCTCTGCTTTCCTGTGGACTCCATCCTCAAAAGCACCTGTTTTCGCTTTCGGCAGCCTCCGGAGCAAAAAAGACAAACGTCCAGCTTTTGCTGCCACAGCAAAGGTGCCAGCGGGGAAAAGTGATGCTGGTTCTCACTGCCTCCTGGAACCCTTTCAAATGCCACAGACAATTTGGCCCTCTCTGCTTTCCTGTGGACTCCATCCTCAAAAGCACCTGTTTTCGCTTTCGGCAGCCTCCGGAGCAAAAAAGACAAACGTCCAGCTTTAGCTGCCACAGCAAAGGTGCCAGCGGGGAAAAGTAATGCTGGTTCTCACTGCCTCCTGGAACCCTTTCAAATGCCCCAGACAATTTGGCCCTCTCTGCTTTCCTGCGGACTCCATCCTCAAAAGCACCTGTTTTCGCTTTCGGCAGCCTCCGGAGCAAAAAAGACAAACGTCCAGCTTTTGCTGCCACAGCAAAGGTGCCAGCGGGGAAAAGTAATGCTGGTTCTCACTGCCTCCTGGAACCCTTTCAAATGCCACAGACAATTTGGCCCTCTCTGCTTTCCTGTGGACTCCATCCTCAAAAGCACCTGTTTTCGCTTTCGGCAGCCTCCGGAGCAAAAAAGACAAACGTCCAGCTTTTGCTGCCACAGCAAAGGTGCCAGCGGGGAAAAGTAATGCTGGTTCTCACTGCCTCCTGGAACCCTTTCAAATGCCACAGACAATTTGGCCCTCTCTGCTTTCCTGCGGACTCCATCCTCAAAAGCACCTGTTTTCGCTTTCGGCAGCCTCCGGAGCAAAAAAGACAAACGTCCAGCTTTTGCTGCCACAGCAAAGGTGCCAGCGGGGAAAAGTAATGCTGGTTCTCACTGCCTCCTGGAACCCTTTCAAATGCCACAGACAATTTGGCCCTCTCTGCTTTCCTGCGGACTCCATCCTCAAAAGAACCTATTTTCCCTTTCGGCGCCCTCCGGAGCAAAAAAGACAAACGTCCAGCTTTTGCTGCCACAGCAAAGGTGCCAGCGGGGAAAAGTAATGCTGGTTCTCACTGCCTCCTGGAACCCTTTCAAATGCCACAGACAATTTGGCCCTCTCTGCTTTCCTGCGGACTCCATCCTCAAAAGCACCTGTTTTCGCTTTCGGCAGCCTCCGGAGCAAAAAAGACAAACGTCCAGCTTTTGCTGCCACAGCAAAGGTGCCAGCGGGGAAAAGTAATGCTGGTTCTCACTGCCTCCTGGAACCCTTTCAAATGCCCCAGACAATTTGGCCCTCTCTGCTTTCCTGCGGACTCCATCCTCAAAAGCACCTGTTTTCGCTTTCGGCAGCCTCCGGAGCAAAAAAGACAAACGTCCAGCTTTTGCTGCCACAGCAAAGGTGCCAGCGGGGAAAAGTTATGCTGGTTCTCACTGCCTCCTGGAACCCTTTCAAATGCCCCAGACAATTTGGCCCTCTCTGCTTTCCTGCGGACTCCATCCTCAAAAGCACCTGTTTTCGCTTTCGGCAGCCTCCGGAGCAAAAAAGACAAACGTCCAGCTTTTGCTGCCACAGCAAAGGTGCCAGCGGGGAAAAGTAATGCTGGTTCTCACTGCCTCCTGGAACCTCTTCAAATGCCACAGACAATTTGGCCCTCTCTGCTTTCCTGCGGACTCCATCCTCAAAAGCACCTGTTTTCGCTTTCGGCAGCGTCCGGAGCAAAAAAGACAAACGTCCAGCTTTTGCTGCCACAGCAAAGGTGCCAGCGGGGAAAAGTAATGCTGGTTCTCACTGCCTCCTGGAACCTCTTCAAATGCCCCAGACAATTTGGCCCTCTCTGCTTTCCTGCGGACTCCATCCTCAAAAGCACCTGTTTTCGCTTTCGGCAGCCTCCGGAGCAAAAAAGACAAACGTCCAGCTTTTGCTGCCACAGCAAAGGTGCCAGCGGGGAAAAGTAATGCTGGTTCTCACTGCCTCCTGGAACCCTTTCAAATGCCACAGACAATTTGGCCCTCTCTGCTTTCCTGCATACTCCATCCTCAAAAGAACCTATTTTTGCTTTCGGCGCCCTCCGGAGCAAAAAAGACAAACGTCCAGCTTTTGCTGCCACAGCAAAGGTGCCAGCGGGGAAAAGTAATGCTGGTTCTCACTGCCTCCTGGAACCTCTTCAAATGCCACAGACAATTTGGCCCTCTCTGCTTTCCTGCGGACTCCATCCTCAAAAGCAGCTGTTTTCGCTTTCGGCAGCCTCCGGAGCAAAAAAGACAAACGTCCAGCTTTTGCTGCCACAGCAAAGGTGCCAGCGGGGAAAAGTAATGCTGGTTCTCACTGCCTCCTGGAACCCTTTCAAATGCCCCAGACAATTTGGCCCTCTCTGCTTTCCTGCGGACTCCATCCTCAAAAGCACCTGTTTTCGCTTTCGGCAGCGTCCGGAGCAAAAAAGACAAACGTCCAGCTTTTGCTGCCACAGCAAAGGTGCCAGCGGGGAAAAGTAATGCTGGTTCTCACTGCCTCCTGGAACCCTTTCAAATGCCACAGACAATTTGGCCCTCTCTGCTTTCCTGCGGACTCCATCCTCAAAAGAACCTATTTTCCCTTTCGGCGCCCTCCGGAGCAAAAAAGACAAACGTCCAGCTTTTGCTGCCACAGCAAAGGTGCCAGCGGGGAAAAGTAATGCTGGTTCTCACTGCCTCCTGGAACCCTTTCAAATGCCACAGACAATTTGGCCCTCTCTGCTTTCCTGCGGACTCCATCCTCAAAAGCACCTGTTTTCGCTTTCGGCAGCCTCCGGAGCAAAAAAGACAAACGTCCAGCTTTTGCTGCCACAGCAAAGGTGCCAGCGGGGAAAAGTAATGCTGGTTCTCACTGCCTCCTGGAACCCTTTCAAATGCCCCAGACAATTTGGCCCTCTCTGCTTTCCTGCGGACTCCATCCTCAAAAGCACCTGTTTTCGCTTTCGGCAGCCTCCGGAGCAAAAAAGACAAACGTCCAGCTTTTGCTGCCACAGCAAAGGTGCCAGCGGGGAAAAGTAATGCTGGTTCTCACTGCCTCCTGGAACCCTTTCAAATGCCACAGACAATTTGGCCCTCTCTGCTTTCCTGCGGACTCCATCCTCAAAAGCACCTGTTTTTGCTTTCGGCAGCCTCCGGAGCAAAAAAGACAAACGTCCAGCTTTTGCTGCCACAGCAAAGGTGCCAGCGGGGAAAAGTAATGCTGGTTCTCACTGCCTCCTGGAACCTCTTCAAATGCCACAGACAATTTGGCCCTCTCTGCTTTCCTGCGGACTCCATCCTCAAAAGCACCTGTTTTCGCTTTCGGCAGCGTCCGGAGCAAAAAAGACAAACGTCCAGCTTTTGCTGCCACAGCAAAGGTGCCAGCGGGGAAAAGTAATGCTGGTTCTCACTGCCTCCTGGAACCTCTTCAAATGCCCCAGACAATTTGGCCCTCTCTGCTTTCCTGCGGACTCCATCCTCAAAAGCACCTGTTTTCGCTTTCGGCAGCCTCCGGAACAAAAAAGACAAACGTCCAGCTTTTGCTGCCACAGCAAAGGTGCCAGCGGGGAAAAGTAATGCTGGTTCTCACTGCCTCCTGGAACCCTTTCAAATGCCACAGACAATTTGGCCCTCTCTGCTTTCCTGCATACTCCATCCTCAAAAGAACCTATTTTTGATTTCGGCGCCCTCCGGAGCAAAAAAGACAAACGTCCAGCTTTTGCTGCCACAGCAAAGGTGCCAGCGGGGAAAAGTAATGCTGGTTCTCACTGCCTCCTGGAACCTCTTCAAATGCCACAGACAATTTGGCCCTCTCTGCTTTCCTGCGGACTCCATCCTCAAAAGCACCTGTTTTCACTTTCGGCAGCCTCCGGAGCAAAAAAGACAAACGTCCAGCTTTTGCTGCCACAGCAAAGGTGCCAGCGGGGAAAAGTAATGCTGGTTCTCACTGCCTCCTGGAACCTCTTCAAATGCCACAGACAATTTGGCCCTCTCTGCTTTCCTGCGGACTCCATCCTCAAAAGCAGCTGTTTTCGCTTTCGGCAGCCTCCGGAGCAAAAAAGACAAACGTCCAGCTTTTGCTGCCACAGCAAAGGTGCCAGCGGGGAAAAGTAATGCTGGTTCTCACTGCCTCCTGGAACCTCTTCAAATGCCACAGACAATTTGGCCCTCTCTGCTTTCCTGCGGACTCCATCCTCAAAAGCACCTGTTTTCACTTTCGGCAGCCTCCGGAGCAAAAAAGACAAACGTCCAGCTTTTGCTGCCACAGCAAAGGTGCCAGCGGGGAAAAGTAATGCTGGTTCTCACTGCCTCCTGGAACCCTTTCAAATGCCACAGACAATTTGGCCCTCTCTGCTTTCCTG
This sequence comes from Vanellus vanellus, assembly GCF_965231255.1. NCBI lineage: Eukaryota > Metazoa > Chordata > Aves > Charadriiformes > Charadriidae > Vanellus > Vanellus vanellus. The sequence goes on from NW_028128197.1 coordinate 172,786, forward strand.
CGGACTCCATCCTCAAAAGCACCTGTTTTCGCTTTCGGCAGCGTCCGGAGCAAAAAAGACAAACGTCCAGCTTTTGCTGCCACAGCAAAGGTGCCAGCGGGGAAAAGTAATGCTGGTTCTCACTGCCTCCTGGAACCCTTTCAAATGCCACAGACAATTTGGCCCTCTCTGCTTTCCTGCGGACTCCATCCTCAAAAGCACCTGTTTCCGCTTTCGGCAGCCTCCGGAGCAAAAAAGACAAACGTCCAGCTTTTGCTGCCACAGCAAAGGTGCCAGCGGGGAAAAGTAATGCTGGTTCTCACTGCCTCCTGGAACCTCTTCAAATGCCACAGACAATTTGGCCCTCTCTGCTTTCCTGCGGACTCCATCCTCAAAAGCACCTGTTTTCGCTTTCGGCAGCGTCCGGAGCAAAAAAGACAAACGTCCAGCTTTTGCTGCCACAGCAAAGGTGCCAGCGGGGAAAAGTAATGCTGGTTCTCACTGCCTCCTGGAACCTCTTCAAATGCCACAGACAATTTGGCCCTCTCTGCTTTCCTGCGGACTCCATCCTCAAAAGCACCTGTTTTCGCTTTCGGCAGCGTCCGGAGCAAAAAAGACAAACGTCCAGCTTTCGCTGCCACAGCAAAGGTACCAGCGGGGAAAAGTAATGCTGGTTCTCACTGCCTCCTGGAACCCTTTCAAATGCCACAGACAATTTGGCCCTCTCTGCTTTCCTGCGGACTCCATCCTCAAAAGCACCTGTTTTCACTTTCGGCAGCCTCCGGAGCAAAAAAGACAAACGTCCAGCTTTTGCTGCCACAGCAAAGGTGCCAGCGGGGAAAAGTAATGCTGGTTCTCACTGCCTCCTGGGACCCTTTCAAATGCCACAGACAATTTGGCCCTCTCTGCTTTCCTGCGGACTCCATCCTCAAAAGCACCTGTTTTCGCTTTCGGCAGCCTCCGGAGCAAAAAAGACAAACGTCCAGCTTTCGCTGCCACAGCAAAGGTGCCAGCGGGGAAAAGTAATGCTGGTTCTCACTGCCTCCTGGAACCCTTTCAAATGCCCCAGACAATTTGGCCCTCTCTGCTTTCCTGCGGACTCCATCCTCAAAAGCACCTGTTTTCGCTTTCGGCAGCCTCCGGAGCAAAAAAGACAAACGTCCAGCTTTTGCTGCCACAGCAAAGGTGCCAGCGGGGAAAAGTAATGCTGGTTCTCACTGCCTCCTGGAACCCTTTCAAATGCCACAGACAATTTGGCCCTCTCTGCTTTCCTGTGGACTCCATCCTCAAAAGCACCTGTTTTCGCTTTCGGCAGCCTCCGGAGCAAAAAAGACAAACGTCCAGCTTTTGCTGCCACAGCAAAGGTGCCAGCGATGAAAAGTAATGCTGGTTCTCACTGCCTCCTGGAACCCTTTCAAATGCCCCAGACAATTTGGCCCTCTCTGCTTTCCTGCGGACTCCATCCTCAAAAGCACCTGTTTTCGCTTTCGGCAGCGTCCGGGGCAAAAAAGACAAACGTCCAGCTTTTGCTGCCACAGCAAAGGTGCCAGCGGGGAAAAGTAATGCTGGTTCTCAATGCCTCCTGGAACCCTTTCAAATGCCACAGACAATTTGGCCCTCTCTGCTTTCCTGCGGACTCCATCCTCAAAAGAACCTATTTTCCCTTTCGGCGCCCTCCGGAGCAAAAAAGACAAACGTCCAGCTTTTGCTGCCACAGCAAAGGTGCCAGCGGGGAAAAGTAATGCTGGTTCTCACTGCCTCCTGGAACCCTTTCAAATGCCACAGACAATTTGGCCCTCTCTGCTTTCCTGCGGACTCCATCCTCAAAAGCACCTGTTTTCGCTTTCGGCAGCCTCCGGAGCAAAAAAGACAAACGTCCAGCTTTTGCTGCAACAGCAAAGGTGCCAGCGGGGAAAAGTAATGCTGGTTCTCACTGCCTCCTGGAACCCTTTCAAATGCCACAGACAATTTGGCCCTCTCTGCTTTCCTGCGGACTCCATCCTCAAAAGCACCTGTTTTCGCTTTCGGCAGCCTCCGGAGCAAAAAAGACAAACGTCCAGCTTTTGCTGCCACAGTAAAGGTGCCAGCGGGGAAAAGTAATGCTGGTTCTCACTGCCTCCTGGAACCTCTTCAAATGCCCCAGACAATTTGGCCCTCTCTGCTTTCCTGCGGACTCCATCCTCAAAAGCACCTGTTTTCGCTTTCGGCGCCCTCCGGAGCAAAAAAGACAAACGTCCAGCTTTTGCTGCCACAGCAAAGGTGCCAGCGGGGAAAAGTAATGCTGGTTCTCACTGCCTCCTGGAACCCTTTCAAATGCCACAGACAATTTGGCCCTCTCTGCTTTCCTGCATACTCCATCCTCAAAAGAACCTATTTTTGCTTTCGGCGCCCTCCGGAGCAAAAAAGACAAACGTCCAGCTTTTGCTGCCACAGCAAAGGTGCCAGCGGGGAAAAGTAATGCTGGTTCTCACTGCCTCCTGGAACCTCTTCAAATGCCACAGACAATTTGGCCCTCTCTGCTTTCCTGCGGACTCCATCCTCAAAAGCACCTGTTTTCACTTTCGGCAGCCTCCGGAGCAAAAAAGACAAACGTCCAGCTTTTGCTGCCACAGCAAAGGTGCCAGCGGGGAAAAGTAATGCTGGTTCTCACTGCCTCCTGGAACCTCTTCAAATGCCACAGACAATTTGGCCCTCTCTGCTTTCCTGCGGACTCCATCCTCAAAAGCAGCTGTTTTCGCTTTCGGCAGCCTCCGGAGCAAAAAAGACAAACGTCCAGCTTTTGCTGCCACAGCAAAGGTGCCAGCGGGGAAAAGTAATGCTGGTTCTCACTGCCTCCTGGAACCTCTTCAAATGCCACAGACAATTTGGCCCTCTCTGCTTTCCTGCGGACTCCATCCTCAAAAGCAGCTGTTTTCGCTTTCGGCAGCCTCCGGAGCAAAAAAGACAAACGTCCAGCTTTTGCTGCCACAGCAAAGGTGCCAGCGGGGAAAAGTAATGCTGGTTCTCACTGCCTCCTGGAACCTCTTCAAATGCCACAGACAATTTGGCCCTCTCTGCTTTCCTGCGGACTCCATCCTCAAAAGCATCTGTTTTCGCTTTCGGCAGCCTCCGGAGCAAAAAAGACAAACGTCCAGCTTTTGCTGCCACAGCAAAGGTGCCAGCGGGGAAAAGTAATGCTGGTTCTCACTGCCTCCTGGAACCTCTTCAAATGCCACAGACAATTTGGCCCTCTCTGCTTTCCTGCGGACTCCATCCTCAAAAGCACCTGTTTTCACTTTCGGCAGCCTCCGGAGCAAAAAAGACAAACGTCCAGCTTTTGCTGCCACAGCAAAGGTGCCAGCGGGGAAAAGTAATGCTGGTTCTCACTGCCTCCTGGAACCCTTTCAAATGCCACAGACAATTTGGCCCTCTCTGCTTTGCTGCGGACTCCATCCTCAAAAGCACCTGTTTTCGCTTTCGGCAGCCTCCATTGCAAAAAATACAAACGTCCAGCTTTTGCTGCCACAGCAAAGGTGCCAGCGGGGAAAAGTAATGCTGGTTCTCACTGCCTCCTGGAACCCTTTCAAATGCCACAGACAATTTGGCCCTCTCTGCTTTCCTGCGGACTCCATCCTCAAAAGCACCTGTTTCCGCTTTCGGCAGCCTCCGGAGCAAAAAAGACAAACGTCCAGCTTTTGCTGCCACAGCAAAGGTGCCAGCGGGGAAAAGTAATGCTGGTTCTCACTGCCTCCTGGAACCTCTTCAAATGCCACAGACAATTTGGCCCTCTCTGCTTTCCTGCGGACTCCATCCTCAAAAGCACCTGTTTTCGCTTTCGGCAGCCTCCGGAGCAAAAAAGACAAACGTCCAGCTTTTGCTGCCACAGCAAAGGTGCCAGCGGGGAAAAGTAATGCTGGTTCTCACTGCCTCCTGGAACTCTTTCAAATGCCACAGACAATTTGGCCCTCTCTGCTTTCCTGCGGACTCCATCCTCAAAAGAACCTATTTTTGCTTTCGGCGCCCTCCGGAGCAAAAAAGACAAACGTCCAGCTTTTGCTGCCACAGCAAAGGTGCCAGCGGGGAAAAGTAATGCTGGTTCTCACTGCCTCCTGGAACCCTTTCAAATTCCACAGACAATTTGGCCCTCTCTGCTTTCCTGCGGACTCCATCCTCAAAAGCACCTGTTTTCGCTTTCGGCAGCGTCCGGAGCAAAAAAGACAAACGTCCAGCTTTTGCTGCCACAGCAAAGGTGCCAGCGGGGAAAAGTAATGCTGGTTCTCACTGCCTCCTGGAACCCTTTCAAATGCCACAGACAATTTGGCCCTCTCTGCTTTCCTGCGGACTCCATCCTCAAAAGCACCTATTTTCGCTTTCGGCAGCGTCCGGAGCAAAAAAGTCAAACGTCCAGCTTTTGCTGCCACAGCAAAGGTGCCAGCGGGGAAAAGTAATGCTGGTTCTCACTGCCTCCTGGAACCCTTTCAAATGCCACAGACAATTTGGCCCTCTCTGCTTTCCTGCGGACTCCATCCTCAAAAGCACCTGTTTTCGCTTTCGGCAGCGTCCGGAGCAAAAAAGACAAACGTCCAGCTTTTGCTGCCACAGCAAAGGTGCCAGCGGGGAAAAGTAATGCTGGTTCTCACTGCCTCCTGGAACCTCTTCAAATGCCCCAGACAATTTGGCCCTCTCTGCTTTCCTGCGGACTCCATCCTCAAAAGCACCTGTTTTCGCTTTCGGCAGCGTCCGGAGCAAAAAAGACAAACGTCCAGCTTTCGCTGCCACAGCAAAGGTACCAGCGGGGAAAAGTAATGCTGGTTCTCACTGCCTCCTGGAACCTCTTCAAATGCCACAGACAATTTGGCCCTCTCTGCTTTCCTGCGGACTCCATCCTCAAAAGCACCTGTTTTCACTTTCGGCAGCCTCCGGAGCAAAAAAGACAAACGTCCAGCTTTTGCTGCCACAGCAAAGGTGCCAGCGGGGAAAAGTAATGCTGGTTCTCACTGCCTCCTGGGACCCTTTCAAATGCCACAGACAATTTGGCCCTCTCTGCTTTCCTGCGGACTCCATCCTCAAAAGCACCTGTTTTCGCTTTCGGCAGCCTCTGGAGCAAAAAAGACAAACGTCCAGCTTTTGCTGCCACAGCAAAGGTGCCAGCGATGAAAAGTAATGCTGGTTCTCACTGCCTCCTGGAACCCTTTCAAATGCCCCAGACAATTTGGCCCTCTCTGCTTTCCTGCGGACTCCATCCTCAAAAGCACCTGTTTTCGCTTTCGGCAGCGTCCGGAGCAAAAAAGACAAACGTCCAGCTTTTGCTGCCACAGCAAAGGTGCCAGCGGGGAAAAGTAATGCTGGTTCTCACTGCCTCCTGGAACCCTTTCAAATGCCACAGACAATTTGGCCCTCTCTGCTTTCCTGCGGACTCCATCCTCAAAAGAACCTATTTTCCCTTTCGGCGCCCTCCGGAGCAAAAAAGACAAACGTCCAGCTTTTGCTGCCACAGCAAAGGTGCCAGCGGGGAAAAGTAATGCTGGTTCTCACTGCCTCCTGGAACCCTTTCAAATGCCACAGACAATTTGGCCCTCTCTGCTTTCCTGCGGACTCCATCCTCAAAAGCACCTGTTTTCGCTTTCGGCAGCCTCCGGAGCTAAAAAGACAAACGTCCAGCTTTTGCTGCCACAGCAAAGGTGCCAGCGGGGAAAAGTAATGCTGGTTCTCACTGCCTCCTGGAACCCTTTCAAATGCCACAGACAATTTGGCCCTCTCTGCTTTCCTGCGGACTCCATCCTCAAAAGCACCTGTTTTCGCTTTCGGCAGCCTCCGGAGCAAAAAAGACAAACGTCCAGCTTTTGCTGCCACAGCAAAGGTGCCAGCGGGGAAAAGTAATGCTGGTTCTCACTGCCTCCTGGAACCCTTTCAAATGCCCCAGACAATTTGGCCCTCTCTGCTTTCCTGCGGACTCCATCCTCAAAAGCACCTGTTTTCGCTTTCGGCAGCGTCCGGAGCAAAAAAGACAAACGTCCAGCTTTTGCTGCCACAGCAAAGGTGCCAGCGGGGAAAAGTAATGCTGGTTCTCACTGCCTCCTGGAACCCTTTCAAATGCCACAGACAATTTGGCCCTCTCTGCTTTCCTGCATACTCCATCCTCAAAAGAACCTATTTTTGCTTTCGGCGCCCTCCGGAGCAAAAAAGACAAACGTCCAGCTTTTGCTGCCACAGCAAAGGTGCCAGCGGGGAAAAGTAATGCTGGTTCTCACTGCCTCCTGGAACCTCTTCAAATGCCACAGACAATTTGGCCCTCTCTGCTTTCCTGCGGACTCCATCCTCAAAAGCACCTGTTTTCACTTTCGGCAGCCTCCGGAGCAAAAAAGACAAACGTCCAGCTTTTGCTGCCACAGCAAAGGTGCCAGCGGGGAAAAGTAATGCTGGTTCTCACTGCCTCCTGGAACCTCTTCAAATGCCACAGACAATTTGGCCCTCTCTGCTTTCCTGCGGACTCCATCCTCAAAAGCAGCTGTTTTCGCTTTCGGCAGCCTCCGGAGCAAAAAAGACAAACGTCCAGCTTTTGCTGCCACAGCAAAGGTGCCAGCGGGGAAAAGTAATGCTGGTTCTCACTGCCTCCTGGAACCTCTTCAAATGCCACAGACAATTTGGCCCTCTCTGCTTTCCTGCGGACTCCATCCTCAAAAGCACCTGTTTTCACTTTCGGCAGCCTCCGGAGCAAAAAAGACAAACGTCCAGCTTTTGCTGCCACAGCAAAGGTGCCAGCGGGGAAAAGTAATGCTGGTTCTCACTGCCTCCTGGAACCCTTTCAAATGCCACAGACAATTTGGCCCTCTCTGCTTTCCTGCGGACTCCATCCTCAAAAGCACCTGTTTTCGCTTTCGGCAGCCTCCATTGCAAAAAATACAAACGTCCAGCTTTTGCTGCCACAGCAAAGGTGCCAGCGGGGAAAAGTAATGCTGGTTCTCACTGCCTCCTGGAACCCTTTCAAATGCCACAGACAATTTGGCCCTGCGGACTCCATCCTCAAAAGCACCTGTTTCCGCTTTCGGCAGCCTCCGGAGCAAAAAAGACAAACGTCCAGCTTTTGCTGCCACAGCAAAGGTGCCAGCGGGGAAAAGTAATGCTGGTTCTCACTGCCTCCTGGAACCTCTTCAAATGCCCCAGACAATTTGGCCCTCTCTGCTTTCCTGCGGACTCCATCCTCAAAAGAACCTATTTTCCCTTTCGGCGCCCTCCGGAGCAAAAAAGACAAACGTCCAGCTTTTGCTGCCACAGCAAAGGTGCCAGCGGGGAAAAGTAATGCTGGTTCTCACTGCCTCCTGGAACCCTTTCAAATGCCACAGACAATTTGGCCCTCTCTGCTTTCCTGCGGACTCCATCCTCAAAAGCACCTGTTTTCGCTTTCGGCAGCCTCCGGAGCTAAAAAGACAAACGTCCAGCTTTTGCTGCCACAGCAAAGGTGCCAGCGGGGAAAAGTAATGCTGGTTCTCACTGCCTCCTGGAACCCTTTCAAATGCCACAGACAATTTGGCCCTCTCTGCTTTCCTGCGGACTCCATCCTCAAAAGCACCTGTTTTCGCTTTCGGCAGCCTCCGGAGCAAAAAAGACAAACGTCCAGCTTTTGCTGCCACAGCAAAGGTGCCAGCGGGGAAAAGTAATGCTGGTTCTCACTGCCTCCTGGAACCCTTTCAAATGCCACAGACAATTTGGCCCTCTCTGCTTTCCTGCGGACTCCATCCTCAAAAGCACCTGTTTTCGCTTTCGGCAGCGTCCGGAGCAAAAAAGACAAACGTCCAGCTTTTGCTGCCACAGCAAAGGTGCCAGCGGGGAAAAGTAATGCTGGTTCTCACTGCCTCCTGGAACCCTTTCAAATGCCACAGACAATTTGGCCCTCTCTGCTTTCCTGCATACTCCATCCTCAAAAGAACCTATTTTTGCTTTCGGCGCCCTCCGGAGCAAAAAAGACAAACGTCCAGCTTTTGCTGCCACAGCAAAGGTGCCAGCGGGGAAAAGTAATGCTGGTTCTCACTGCCTCCTGGAACCTCTTCAAATGCCACAGACAATTTGGCCCTCTCTGCTTTCCTGCGGACTCCATCCTCAAAAGCACCTGTTTTCACTTTCGGCAGCCTCCGGAGCAAAAAAGACAAACGTCCAGCTTTTGCTGCCACAGCAAAGGTGCCAGCGGGGAAAAGTAATGCTGGTTCTCACTGCCTCCTGGAACCTCTTCAAATGCCACAGACAATTTGGCCCTCTCTGCTTTCCTGCGGACTCCATCCTCAAAAGCAGCTGTTTTCGCTTTCGGCAGCCTCCGGAGCAAAAAAGACAAACGTCCAGCTTTTGCTGCCACAGCAAAGGTGCCAGCGGGGAAAAGTAATGCTGGTTCTCACTGCCTCCTGGAACCTCTTCAAATGCCACAGACAATTTGGCCCTCTCTGCTTTCCTGCGGACTCCATCCTCAAAAGCACCTGTTTTCACTTTCGGCAGCCTCCGGAGCAAAAAAGACAAACGTCCAGCTTTTGCTGCCACAGCAAAGGTGCCAGCGGGGAAAAGTAATGCTGGTTCTCACTGCCTCCTGGAACCCTTTCAAATGCCACAGACAATTTGGCCCTCTCTGCTTTCCTGCGGACTCCATCCTCAAAAGCACCTGTTTTCGCTTTCGGCAGCCTCCATTGCAAAAAATACAAACGTCCAGCTTTTGCTGCCACAGCAAAGGTGCCAGCGGGGAAAAGTAATGCTGGTTCTCACTGCCTCCTGGAACCCTTTCAAATGCCACAGACAATTTGGCCCTGCGGACTCCATCCTCAAAAGCACCTGTTTCCGCTTTCGGCAGCCTCCGGAGCAAAAAAGACAAACGTCCAGCTTTTGCTGCCACAGCAAAGGTGCCAGCGGGGAAAAGTAATGCTGGTTCTCACTGCCTCCTGGAACCTCTTCAAATGCCCCAGACAATTTGGCCCTCTCTGCTTTCCTGCGGACTCCATCCTCAAAAGCACCTGTTTTCGCTTTCGGCAGCCTCCGGAGCAAAAAAGACAAACGTCCAGCTTTTGCTGCCACAGCAAAGGTGCCAGCGGGGAAAAGTAATGCTGGTTCTCACTGCCTCCTGGAACTCTTTCAAATGCCACAGACAATTTGGCCCTCTCTGCTTTCCTGCGGACTCCATCCTCAAAAGAACCTATTTTTGCTTTCGGCGCCCTCCGGAGCAAAAAAGACAAACGTCCAGCTTTTGCTGCCACAGCAAAGGTGCCAGCGGGGAAAAGTAATGCTGGTTCTCACTGCCTCCTGGAACCCTTTCAAATGCCACAGACAATTTGGCCCTCTCTGCTTTCCTGCGGACTCCATCCTCAAAAGCAGCTGTTTTCGCTTTCGGCAGCCTCCGGAGCAAAAAAGACAAACGTCCAGCTTTTGCTGCCACAGCAAAGGTGCCAGCGGGGAAAAGTAATGCTGGTTCTCACTGCCTCCTGGAACCCTTTCAAATGCCACAGACAATTTGGCCCTCTCTGCTTTCCTGCGGACTCCATCCTCAAAAGCACCTATTTTCGCTTTCGGCAGCGTCCGGAGCAAAAAAGACAAACGTCCAGCTTTTGCTGCCACAGCAAAGGTGCCAGCGGGGAAAAGTAATGCTGGTTCTCACTGCCTCCTGGAACCCTTTCAAATGCCACAGACAATTTGGCCCTCTCTGCTTTCCTGCGGACTCCATCCTCAAAAGCACCTGTTTTCGCTTTCGGCAGCGTCCGGAGCAAAAAAGACAAACGTCCAGCTTTTGCTGCCACAGCAAAGGTGCCAGCGGGGAAAAGTAATGCTGGTTCTCACTGCCTCCTGGAACCTCTTCAAATGCCCCAGACAATTTGGCCCTCTCTGCTTTCCTGCGGACTCCATCCTCAAAAGCACCTGTTTTCGCTTTCGGCAGCGTCCGGAGCAAAAAAGACAAACGTCCAGCTTTCGCTGCCACAGCAAAGGTACCAGCGGGGAAAAGTAATGCTGGTTCTCACTGCCTCCTGGAACCTCTTCAAATGCCACAGACAATTTGGCCCTCTCTGCTTTCCTGCGGACTCCATCCTCAAAAGCACCTGTTTTCACTTTCGGCAGCCTCCGGAGCAAAAAAGACAAACGTCCAGCTTTTGCTGCCACAGCAAAGGTGCCAGCGGGGAAAAGTAATGCTGGTTCTCACTGCCTCCTGGGACCCTTTCAAATGCCACAGACAATTTGGCCCTCTCTGCTTTCCTGCGGACTCCATCCTCAAAAGCACCTGTTTTCGCTTTCGGCAGCCTCCGGAGCAAAAAAGACAAACGTCCAGCTTTTGCTGCCACAGCAAAGGTGCCAGCGGGGAAAAGTAATGCTGGTTCTCACTGCCTCCTGGAACTCTTTCAAATGCCACAGACAATTTGGCCCTCTCTGCTTTCCTGCGGACTCCATCCTCAAAAGAATCTATTTTCCCTTTCGGCGCCCTCCGGAGCAAAAAAGACAAACGTCCAGCTTTTGCTGCCACAGCAAAGGTGCCAGCGGGGAAAAGTAATGCTGGTTCTCACTGCCTCCTGGAACCCTTTCAAATGCCACAGACAATTTGGCCCTCTCTGCTTTCCTGCGGACTCCATCCTCAAAAGCACCTGTTTTCGCTTTCGGCAGCCTCCGGAGCAAAAAAGACAAACGTCCAGCTTTTGCTGCCACAGCAAAGGTGCCAGCGGGGAAAAGTAATGCTGGTTCTCACTGCCTCCTGGAACTCTTTCAAATGCCACAGACAATTTGGCCCTCTCTGCTTTCCTGCGGACTCCATCCTCAAAAGAACCTATTTTCCCTTTCGGTGCCCTCCGGAGCAAAAAAGACAAACGTCCAGCTTTTGCTGCCACAGCAAAGGTGCCAGCGGGGAAAAGTAATGCTGGTTCTCACTGCCTCCTGGAACCCTTTCAAATGCCACAGACAATTTGGCCCTCTCTGCTTTCCTGCGGACTCCATCCTCAAAAGCACCTGTTTTCGCTTTCGGCAGCCTCCGGAGCAAAAAAGACAAACGTCCAGCTTTTGCTGCCACAGCAAAGGTGCCAGCGGGGAAAAGTAATGCTGGTTCTCACTGCCTCCTGGAACCCTTTCAAATGCCACAGACAATTTGGCCCTCTCTGCTTTCCTGCGGACTCCATCCTCAAAAGCACCTGTTTTTGCTTTCGGCAGCGTCCGGAGCAAAAAAGACAAACGTCCAGCTTTTGCTGCCACAGCAAAGGTGCCAGCGGGGAAAAGTAATGCTGGTTCTCACTGCCTCCTGGAACCTCTTCAAATGCCCCAGACAATTTGGCCCTCTCTGCTTTCCTGCGGACTCCATCCTCAAAAGCACCTGTTTTCGCTTTCGGCAGCCTCCGGAGCAAAAAAGACAAACGTCCAGCTTTTGCTGCCACAGCAAAGGTGCCAGCGGGGAAAAGTAATGCTGGTTCTCACTGCCTCCTGGAACCCTTTCAAATGCCACAGACAATTTGGCCCTCTCTGCTTTCCTGCGGACTCCATCCTCAAAAGAACCTATTTTTGCTTTCGGCGCCCTCCGGAGCAAAAAAGACAAACGTCCAGCTTTTGCTGCCACAGCAAAGGTACCAGCGGGGAAAAGTAATGCTGGTTCTCACTGCCTCCTGGGACCCTTTCAAATGCCACAGACAATTTGGCCCTCTCTGCTTTGCTGCGGACTCCATCCTCAAAAGCACCTGTTTTCGCTTTCGGCAGCCTCCGGAGCAAAAAAGACAAACGTCCAGCTTTTGCTGCCACAGCAAAGGTGCCAGCGGGGAAAAGTAATGCTGGTTCTCACTGCCTCCTGGAACCCTTTCAAATGCCCCAGACAATTTGGCCCTCTCTGCTTTCCTGCGGACTCCATCCTCAAAAGCAGCTGTTTTCGCTTTCGGCAGCCTCCGGAGCAAAAAAGACAAACGTCCAGCTTTTGCTGCCACAGCAAAGGTGCCAGCGGGGAAAAGTAATGCTGGTTCTCACTGCCTCCTGGAACCCTTTCAAATGCCCCAGACAATTTGGCCCTCTCTGCTTTCCTGCGGACTCCATCCTCAAAAGCAGCTGTTTTCGCTTTCGGCAGCCTCCGGAGCAAAAAAGACAAACGTCCAGCTTTTGCTGCCACAGCAAAGGTGCCAGCGGGGAAAAGTAATGCTGGTTCTCACTGCCTCCTGGAACCCTTTCAAATGCCACAGACAATTTGGCCCTCTCTGCTTTCCTGCGGACTCCATCCTCAAAAGCAGCTGTTTTCGCTTTCGGCAGCCTCCGGAGCTAAAAAGACAAACGTCCAGCTTTTGCTGCCACAGCAAAGGTGCCAGCGGGGAAAAGTAATGCTGGTTCTCACTGCCTCCTGGAACCCTTTCAAATGCCACAGACAATTTGGCGCTCTCTGCTTTCCTGCGGACTCCATCCTCAAAAGCACCTGTTTTCGCTTTCGGCAGCCTCCGGAGCAAAAAAGACAAACGTCCAGCTTTTGCTGCCACAGCAAAGGTACCAGCGGGGAAAAGTAATGCTGGTTCTCACTGCCTCCTGGAACTCTTTCAAATGCCACAGACCATTTGGCCCTCTCTGCTTTCCTGCGGACTCCATCCTCAAAAGAACCTATTTTCCCTTTCGGCGCCCTCCGGAGCAAAAAAGACAAACGTCCAGCTTTTGCTGCCACAGCAAAGGTGCCAGCGGGGAAAAGTAATGCTGGTTCTCACTGCCTCCTGGAACCCTTTCAAATGCCCCAGACAATTTGGCCCTCTCTGCTTTCCTGCGGACTCCATCCTCAAAAGCAGCTGTTTTCGCTTTCGGCAGCCTCCGGAGCAAAAAAGACAAACGTCCAGCTTTTGCTGCCACAGCAAAGGTGCCAGCGGGGAAAAGTAATGCTGGTTCTCACTGCCTCCTGGAACCTCTTCAAATGCCCCAGACAATTTGGCCCTCTCTGCTTTCCTGCGGACTCCATCCTCAAAAGCACCTGTTTTCGCTTTCGGCAGCGTCCGGAGCAAAAAAGACAAACGTCCAGCTTTCGCTGCCACAGCAAAGGTACCAGCGGGGAAAAGTAATGCTGGTTCTCACTGCCTCCTGGGACCTCTTCAAATGCCACAGACAATTTGGCCCTCTCTGCTTTCCTGCGGACTCCATCCTCAAAAGCACCTGTTTTCACTTTCGGCAGCCTCCGGAGCAAAAAAGACAAACGTCCAGCTTTTGCTGCCACAGCAAAGGTGCCAGCGGGGAAAAGTAATGCTGGTTCTCACTGCCTCCTGGGACCCTTTCAAATGCCACAGACAATTTGGCCCTCTCTGCTTTCCTGCGGACTCCATCCTCAAAAGCACCTGTTTTCGCTTTCGGCAGCCTCCGGAGCAAAAAAGACAAACGTCCAGCTTTTGCTGCCACAGCAAAGGTGCCAGCGGGGAAAAGTAATGCTGGTTCTCACTGCCTCCTGGAACTCTTTCAAATGCCACAGACAATTTGGCCCTCTCTGCTTTCCTGCGGACTCCATCCTCAAAAGAATCTATTTTCCCTTTCGGCGCCCTCCGGAGCAAAAAAGACAAACGTCCAGCTTTTGCTGCCACAGCAAAGGTGCCAGCGGGGAAAAGTAATGCTGGTTCTCACTGCCTCCTGGAACCCTTTCAAATGCCACAGACAATTTGGCCCTCTCTGCTTTCCTGCGGACTCCATCCTCAAAAGCACCTGTTTTCGTTTTCGGCAGCCTCCGGAGCAAAAAAGACAAACGTCCAGCTTTTGCTGCCACAGCAAAGGTGCCAGCGGGGAAAAGTAATGCTGGTTCTCACTGCCTCCTGGAACTCTTTCAAATGCCACAGACAATTTGGCCCTCTCTGCTTTCCTGCCGACTCCATCCTCAAAAGAACCTATTTTCCCTTTCGGTGCCCTCCGGAGCAAAAAAGACAAACGTCCAGCTTTTGCTGCCACAGCAAAGGTGCCAGCGGGGAAAAGTAATGCTGGTTCTCACTGCCTCCTGGAACCCTTTCAAATGCCACAGACAATTTGGCCCTCTCTGCTTTCCTGCGGACTCCATCCTCAAAAGCACCTGTTTTCGCTTTCGGCAGCCTCCGGAGCAAAAAAGACAAACGTCCAGCTTTTGCTGCCACAGCAAAGGTGCCAGCGGGGAAAAGTAATGCTGGTTCTCACTGCCTCCTGGAACCCTTTCAAATGCCACAGACAATTTGGCCCTCTCTGCTTTCCTGCGGACTCCATCCTCAAAAGCACCTGTTTTTGCTTTCGGCAGCGTCCGGAGCAAAAAAGACAAACGTCCAGCTTTTGCTGCCACAGCAAAGGTGCCAGCGGGGAAAAGTAATGCTGGTTCTCACTGCCTCCTGGAACCTCTTCAAATGCCCCAGACAATTTGGCCCTCTCTGCTTTCCTGCGGACTCCATCCTCAAAAGCACCTGTTTTCGCTTTCGGCAGCATCCGGAGCAAAAAAGACAAACGTCCAGCTTTTGCTGCCACAGCAAAGGTGCCAGCGGGGAAAAGTAATGCTGGTTCTCACTGCCTCCTGGAACCCTTTCAAATGCCACAGACAATTTGGCCCTCTCTGCTTTCCTGCGGACTCCATCCTCAAAAGAACCTATTTTTGCTTTCGGCGCCCTCCGGAGCAAAAAAGACAAACGTCCAGCTTTTGCTGCCACAGCAAAGGTACCAGCGGGGAAAAGTAATGCTGGTTCTCACTGCCTCCTGGGACCCTTTCAAATGCCACAGACAATTTGGCGCTCTCTGCTTTCCTGCGGACTCCATCCTCAAAAGCACCTGTTTTCGCTTTCGGCAGCCTCCGGAGCAAAAAAGACAAACGTCCAGCTTTTGCTGCCACAGCAAAGGTACCAGCGGGGAAAAGTAATGCTGGTTCTCACTGCCTCCTGGAACTCTTTCAAATGCCACAGACAATTTGGCCCTCTCTGCTTTCCTGCGGACTCCATCCTCAAAAGAACCTATTTTCCCTTTCGGCGCCCTCCGGAGCAAAAAAGACAAACGTCCAGCTTTTGCTGCCACAGCAAAGGTGCCAGCGGGGAAAAGTAATGCTGGTTCTCACTGCCTCCTGGAACCCTTTCAAATGCCACAGACAATTTGGCCCTCTCTGCTTTCCTGCGGACTCCATCCTCAAAAGCAGCTGTTTTCGCTTTCGGCAGCCTCCGGAGCAAAAAAGACAAACGTCCAGCTTTTGCTGCCACAGCAAAGGTGCCAGCGGGGAAAAGTAATGCTGGTTCTCACTGCCTCCTGGAACCCTTTCAAATGCCACAGACAATTTGGCCCTCTCTGCTTTCCTGCGGACTCCATCCTCAAAAGCAGCTGTTTTCGCTTTCGGCAGCCTCCGGAGCAAAAAAGACAAACGTCCAGCTTTTGCTGCCACAGCAAAGGTGCCAGCGGGGAAAAGTAATGCTGGTTCTCACTGCCTCCTGGAACCCTTTCAAATGCCACAGACAATTTGGCCCTCTCTGCTTTGCTGCGGACTCCATCCTCAAAAGCACCTGTTTTCGCTTTCGGCATCCTCAGGAGCAAAAAAGACAAACGTCCAGCTTTTGCTGCCACAGCAAAGGTGCCAGCGGGGAAAAGTAATGCTGGTTCTCACTGCCTCCTGGAACCCTTTCAAATGCCCCAGACAATTTGGCCCTCTCTGCTTTCCTGCGGACTCCATCCTCAAAAGCAGCTGTTTTCGCTTTCGGCAGCCTCCGGAGCAAAAAAGACAAACGTCCAGCTTTTGCTGCCACAGCAAAGGTGCCAGCGGGGAAAAGTAATGCTGGTTCTCACTGCCTCCTGGAACCCTTTCAAATGCCCCAGACAATGTGGCCCTCTCTGCTTTCCTGCGGACTCCATCCTCAAAAGCAGCTGTTTTCGCTTTCGGCAGCCTCCGGAGCAAAAAAGACAAACGTCCAGCTTTTGCTGCCACAGCAAAGGTGCCAGCGGGGAAAAGTAATGCTGGTTCTCACTGCCTCCTGGAACCCTTTCAAATGCCACAGACAATTTGGCCCTCTCTGCTTTCCTGCGGACTCCATCCTCAAAAGCACCTGTTTTCGCTTTCGGCAGCCTCCGGAGCAAAAAAGACAAACGTCCAGCTTTTGCTGCCACAGCAAAGGTGCCAGCGGGGAAAAGTAATGCTGGTTCTCACTGCCTCCTGGAACCCTTTCAAATGCCACAGACAATTTGGCGCTCTCTGCTTTCCTGCGGACTCCATCCTCAAAAGCACCTGTTTTCGCTTTCGGCAGCCTCCGGAGCAAAAAAGACAAACGTCCAGCTTTTGCTGCCACAGCAAAGGTACCAGCGGGGAAAAGTAATGCTGGTTCTCACTGCCTCCTGGAACTCTTTCAAATGCCACAGACAATTTGGCCCTCTCTGCTTTCCTGCGGACTCCATCCTCAAAAGAACCTATTTTCCCTTTCGGCGCCCTCCGGAGCAAAAAAGACAAACGTCCAGCTTTTGCTGCCACAGCAAAGGTGCCAGCGGGGAAAAGTAATGCTGGTTCTCACTGCCTCCTGGAACCCTTTCAAATGCCACAGACAATTTGGCCCTCTCTGCTTTCCTGCGGACTCCATCCTCAAAAGCAGCTGTTTTCGCTTTCGGCAGCCTCCGGAGCAAAAAAGACAAACGTCCAGCTTTTGCTGCCACAGCAAAGGTGCCAGCGGGGAAAAGTAATGCTGGTTCTCACTGCCTCCTGGAACCCTTTCAAATGCCACAGACAATTTGGCCCTCTCTGCTTTCCTGCGGACTCCATCCTCAAAAGCAGCTGTTTTCGCTTTCGGCAGCCTCCGGAGCAAAAAAGACAAACGTCCAGCTTTTGCTGCCACAGCAAAGGTGCCAGCGGGGAAAAGTAATGCTGGTTCTCACTGCCTCCTGGAACCCTTTCAAATGCCCCAGACAATTTGGCCCTCTCTGCTTTCCTGCGGACTCCATCCTCAAAAGCACCTGTTTTCGCTTTCGGCAGCCTCCGGAGCAAAAAAGACAAACGTCCAGCTTTTGCTGCCACAGCAAAGGTGCCAGCGGGGAAAAGTAATGCTGGTTCTCACTGCCTCCTGGAACCCTTTCAAATGCCACAGACAATTTGGCCCTCTCTGCTTTCCTGCGGACTCCATCCTCAAAAGCAGCTGTTTTCGCTTTCGGCAGCCTCCGGAGCTAAAAAGACAAACGTCCAGCTTTTGCTGCCACAGCAAAGGTGCCAGCGGGGAAAAGTAATGCTGGTTCTCACTGCCTCCTGGAACCCTTTCAAATGCCACAGACAATTTGGCCCTCTCTGCTTTCCTGCGGACTCCATCCTCAAAAGCAGCTGTTTTCGCTTTCGGCAGCCTCCGGAGCAAAAAAGACAAACGTCCAGCTTTTGCTGCCACAGCAAAGGTGCCAGCGGGGAAAAGTAATGCTGGTTCTCACTGCCTCCTGGAACCCTTTCAAATGCCACAGACAATTTGGCCCTCTCTGCTTTCCTGCGGACTCCATCCTCAAAAGCAGCTGTTTTCGCTTTCGGCAGCCTCCGGAGCTAAAAAGACAAACGTCCAGCTTTTGCTGCCACAGCAAAGGTGCCAGCGGGGAAAAGTAATGCTGGTTCTCACTGCCTCCTGGAACCCTTTCAAATGCCACAGACAATTTGGCCCTCTCTGCTTTGCTGCGGACTCCATCCTCAAAAGCACCTGTTTTCGCTTTCGGCAGCCTCTGGAGCAAAAAAGACAAACGTCCAGCTTTTGCTGCCACAGCAAAGGTGCCAGCGGGGAAAAGTAATGCTGGTTCTCACTGCCTCCTGGAACCCTTTCAAATGCCACAGACAATTTGGCCCTCTCTGCTTTCCTGCGGACTCCATCCTCAAAAGCACCTGTTTTCGCTTTCGGCAGCCTCCGGAGCAAAAAAGACAAACGTCCAGCTTTTGCTGCCACAGCAAAGGTGCCAGCGGGGAAAAGTAATGCTGGTTCTCACTGCCTCCTGGAACCCTTTCAAATGCCCCAGACAATTTGGCCCTCTCTGCTTTCCTGCGGACTCCATCCTCAAAAGCAGCTGTTTTCGCTTTCGGCAGCCTCCGGAGCTAAAAAGACAA
Source organism: Vanellus vanellus (assembly GCF_965231255.1). NCBI lineage: Eukaryota > Metazoa > Chordata > Aves > Charadriiformes > Charadriidae > Vanellus > Vanellus vanellus. The sequence continues at coordinate 190,724 of NW_028128197.1, forward strand.
ACGTCCAGCTTTTGCTGCCACAGCAAAGGTGCCAGCGGGGAAAAGTAATGCTGGTTCTCACTGCCTCCTGGAACCCTTTCAAATGCCACAGACAATTTGGCCCTCTCTGCTTTGCTGCGGACTCCATCCTCAAAAGAACCTATTTTTGCTTTCGGCGCCCTCCGGAGCAAAAAAGACAAACGTCCAGCTTTTGCTGCCACAGCAAAGGTACCAGCGGGGAAAAGTAATGCTGGTTCTCACTGCCTCCTGGAACCTCTTCAAATGCCCCAGACAATTTGGCCCTCTCTGCTTTCCTGCGGACTCCATTCTCAAAAGCACCTGTTTTCGATTTCGGCAGCCTCCGGGGCAAAAAAGACAAACGTCCAGCTTTTGCTGCCACAGCAAAGGTGCCAGCGGGGAAAAGTAATGCTGGTTCTCACTGCCTCCTGGAACCCTTTCAAATGCCACAGACAATTTGGCCCTCTCTGCTTTCCTGCGGACTCCATCTTCAAAAGCATCTGTTTTTGCTTTCGGCAGCCTCCGGAGCTAAAAAGACAAACGTCCAGCTTTTGCTGCCACAGCAAAGGTGCCAGCGGGGAAAAGTAATGCTGGTTCTCACTGCCTCCTGGAACCCTTTCAAATGCCACAGACAATTTGGCCCTCTCTGCTTTGCTGCGGACTCCATCCTCAAAAGCACCTGTTTTCGCTTTCGGCAGCCTCCGGAGCAAAAAAGACAAACGTCCAGCTTTTGCTGCCACAGCAAAGGTGCCAGCGGGGAAAAGTAATGCTGGTTCTCACTGCCTCCTGGAACCCTTTCAAATGCCCCAGAGAATTTGGCCCTCTCTGCTTTCCTGCGGACTCCATCCTCAAAAGCACCTGTTTTCGCTTTCGGCAGCCTCCGGAGCAAAAAAGACAAACGTCCAGCTTTTGCTGCCACAGCAAAGGTGCCAGCGGGGAAAAGTAATGCTGGTTCTCACTGCCTCCTGGAACCCTTTCAAATGCCACAGACAATTTGGCCCTCTCTGCTTTCCTGCGGACTCCATCCTCAAAAGCAGCTGTTTTCGCTTTCGGCAGCCTCCGGAGCTAAACAGACAAACGTCCAGCTTTTGCTGCCACAGCAAAGGTGCCAGCGGGGAAAAGTAATGCTGGTTCTCACTGCCTCCTGGAACCCTTTCAAATGCCACAGACAATTTGGCCCTCTCTGCTTTCCTGCGGACTCCATCCTCAAAAGCAGCTGTTTTCGCTTTCGGCAGCCTCCGGAGCAAAAAAGACAAACGTCCAGCTTTTGCTGCCACAGCAAAGGTGCCAGCGGGGAAAAGTAATGCTGGTTCTCACTGCCTCCTGGAACCCTTTCAAATGCCACAGACAATTTGGCCCTCTCTGCTTTCCTGCGGACTCCATCCTCAAAAGAACCTATTTTTGCTTTCGGCGCCCTCCGGAGCAAAAAAACAAACGTCCAGCTTTTGCTGCCACAGCAAAGGTACCAGCGGGGAAAAGTAATGCTGGTTCTCACTGCCTCCTGGAACCTCTTCAAATGCCACAGACAATTTGGCCCTCTCTGCTTTCCTGCGGACTCCATCCTCAAAAGCACCTGTTTTCACTTTCGGCAGCCTCCGGAGCAAAAAAGACAAACGTCCAGCTTTTGCTGCCACAGCAAAGGTGCCAGCGGGGAAAAGTAATGCTGGTTCTCACTGCCTCCTGGAACCCTTTCAAATGCCACAGACAATTTGGCCCTCTCTGCTTTCCTGCGGACTCCATCCTCAAAAGCACCTGTTTTCGCTTTCGGCAGCCTCCGGAGCAAAAAAGACAAACGTCCAGCTTTTGCTGCCACAGCAAAGGTGCCAGCGGGGAAAAGTAATGCTGGTTCTCACTGCCTCCTGGAACCCTTTCAAATGCCACAGACAATTTGGCCCTCTCTGCTTTCCTGCGGACTCCATCCTCAAAAGCACCTGTTTTCGCTTTCGGCAGCGTCCGGAGCAAAAAAGACAAACGTCCAGCTTTTGCTGCCACAGCAAAGGTGCCAGCGGGGAAAAGTAATGCTGGTTCTCACTGCCTCCTGGAACCTCTTGAAATGCCACAGACAATTTGGCCCTCTCTGCTTTCCTGCGGACTCCATCCTCAAAAGCAGCTGTTTTCGCTTTCGGCAGCCTCCGGAGCAAAAAAGACAAACGTCCAGCTTTTGCTGCCACAGCAAAGGTGCCAGCGGGGAAAAGTAATGCTGGTTCTCACTGCCTCCTGGAACCCTTTCAAATGCCACAGACAATTTGGCCCTCTCTGCTTTCCTGCGGACTCCATCCTCAAAAGAACCTATTTTTGCTTTCGGCGCCCTCCGGAGCAAAAAAGACAAACGTCCAGCTTTTGCTGCCACAGCAAAGGTACCAGCGGGGAAAAGTGATGCTGGTTCTCACTGCCTCCTGGAACCTCTTCAAATGCCACAGACAATTTGGCCCTCTCTGCTTTCCTGCGGACTCCATCCTCAAAAGCACCTGTTTTCACTTTCGGCAGCCTCCGGAGCAAAAAAGACAAACGTCCAGCTTTTGCTGCCACAGCAAAGGTGCCAGCGGGGAAAAGTAATGCTGGTTCTCACTGCCTCCTGGAACCCTTTCAAATGCCACAGACAATTTGGCCCTCTCTGCTTTCCTGCGGACTCCATCCTCAAAAGCACCTGTTTTCGCTTTCGGCAGCCTCCATTGCAAAAAATACAAACGTCCAGCTTTTGCTGCCACAGCAAAGGTGCCAGCGGGGAAAAGTAATGCTGGTTCTCACTGCCTCCTGGAACCCTTTCAAATGCCCCAGACAATTTGGCCCTCTCTGCTTTCCTGCGGACTCCATCCTCAAAAGCAGCTGTTTTCGCTTTCGGCAGCCTCCGGAGCTAAAAAGACAAACGTCCAGCTTTTGCTGCCACAGCAAAGGTGCCAGCGGGGAAAAGTAATGCTGGTTCTCACTGCCTCCTGGAACCCTTTCAAATGCCACAGACAATTTGGCCCTCTCTGCTTTGCTGCGGACTCCATCCTCAAAAGAACCTATTTTTGCTTTCGGCGCCCTCCGGAGCAAAAAAGACAAACGTCCAGCTTTTGCTGCCACAGCAAAGGTACCAGCGGGGAAAAGTAATGCTGGTTCTCACTGCCTCCTGGAACCTCTTCAAATGCCCCAGACAATTTGGCCCTCTCTGCTTTCCTGCGGACTCCATCCTCAAAAGCACCTGTTTTCGATTTCGGCAGCCTCCGGGGCAAAAAAGACAAACGTCCAGCTTTTGCTGCCACAGCAAAGGTGCCAGCGGGGAAAAGTAATGCTGGTTCTCACTGCCTCCTGGAACCCTTTCAAATGCCACAGACAATTTGGCCCTCTCTGCTTTCCTGCGGACTCCATCTTCAAAAGCATCTGTTTTTGCTTTCGGCAGCCTCCGGAGCTAAAAAGACAAACGTCCAGCTTTTGCTGCCACAGCAAAGGTGCCAGCGGGGAAAAGTAATGCTGGTTCTCACTGCCTCCTGGAACCCTTTCAAATGCCCCAGACAATTTGGCCCTCTCTGCTTTGCTGCGGACTCCATCCTCAAAAGCACCTGTTTTCGCTTTCGGCAGCCTCCGGAGCAAAAAAGACAAACGTCCAGCTTTTGCTGCCACAGCAAAGGTGCCAGCGGGGAAAAGTAATGCTGGTTCTCACTGCCTCCTGGAACCCTTTCAAATGCCCCAGAGAATTTGGCCCTCTCTGCTTTCCTGCGGACTCCATCCTCAAAAGCACCTGTTTTCGCTTTCGGCAGCCTCCGGAGCAAAAAAGACAAACGTCCAGCTTTTGCTGCCACAGCAAAGGTGCCAGCGGGGAAAAGTAATGCTGGTTCTCACTGCCTCCTGGAACCCTTTCAAATGCCACAGACAATTTGGCCCTCTCTGCTTTCCTGCGGACTCCATCCTCAAAAGCAGCTGTTTTCGCTTTCGGCAGCCTCCGGAGCTAAACAGACAAACGTCCAGCTTTTGCTGCCACAGCAAAGGTGCCAGCGGGGAAAAGTAATGCTGGTTCTCACTGCCTCCTGGAACCCTTTCAAATGCCACAGACAATTTGGCCCTCTCTGCTTTCCTGCGGACTCCATCCTCAAAAGCAGCTGTTTTCGCTTTCGGCAGCCTCCGGAGCAAAAAAGACAAACGTCCAGCTTTTGCTGCCACAGCAAAGGTGCCAGCGGGGAAAAGTAATGCTGGTTCTCACTGCCTCCTGGAACCCTTTCAAATGCCACAGACAATTTGGCCCTCTCTGCTTTCCTGCGGACTCCATCCTCAAAAGAACCTATTTTTGCTTTCGGCGCCCTCCGGAGCAAAAAAACAAACGTCCAGCTTTTGCTGCCACAGCAAAGGTACCAGCGGGGAAAAGTAATGCTGGTTCTCACTGCCTCCTGGAACCTCTTCAAATGCCACAGACAATTTGGCCCTCTCTGCTTTCCTGCGGACTCCATCCTCAAAAGCACCTGTTTTCACTTTCGGCAGCCTCCGGAGCAAAAAAGACAAACGTCCAGCTTTTGCTGCCACAGCAAAGGTGCCAGCGGGGAAAAGTAATGCTGGTTCTCACTGCCTCCTGGAACCCTTTCAAATGCCACAGACAATTTGGCCCTCTCTGCTTTCCTGCGGACTCCATCCTCAAAAGCACCTGTTTTCGCTTTCGGCAGCCTCCGGAGCAAAAAAGACAAACGTCCAGCTTTTGCTGCCACAGCAAAGGTGCCAGCGGGGAAAAGTAATGCTGGTTCTCACTGCCTCCTGGAACCCTTTCAAATGCCACAGACAATTTGGCCCTCTCTGCTTTCCTGCGGACTCCATCCTCAAAAGCACCTGTTTTCGCTTTCGGCAGCGTCCGGAGCAAAAAAGACAAACGTCCAGCTTTTGCTGCCACAGCAAAGGTGCCAGCGGGGAAAAGTAATGCTGGTTCTCACTGCCTCCTGGAACCTCTTGAAATGCCACAGACAATTTGGCCCTCTCTGCTTTCCTGCGGACTCCATCCTCAAAAGCAGCTGTTTTCGCTTTCGGCAGCCTCCGGAGCAAAAAAGACAAACGTCCAGCTTTTGCTGCCACAGCAAAGGTGCCAGCGGGGAAAAGTAATGCTGGTTCTCACTGCCTCCTGGAACCCTTTCAAATGCCACAGACAATTTGGCCCTCTCTGCTTTCCTGCGGACTCCATCCTCAAAAGAACCTATTTTTGCTTTCGGCGCCCTCCGGAGCAAAAAAGACAAACGTCCAGCTTTTGCTGCCACAGCAAAGGTACCAGCGGGGAAAAGTGATGCTGGTTCTCACTGCCTCCTGGAACCTCTTCAAATGCCACAGACAATTTGGCCCTCTCTGCTTTCCTGCGGACTCCATCCTCAAAAGCACCTGTTTTCACTTTCGGCAGCCTCCGGAGCAAAAAAGACAAACGTCCAGGTTTTGCTGCCACAGCAAAGGTGCCAGCGGGGAAAAGTAATGCTGGTTCTCACTGCCTCCTGGAACCCTTTCAAATGCCACAGACAATTTGGCCCTCTCTGCTTTCCTGCGGACTCCATCCTCAAAAGCACCTGTTTTCGCTTTCGGCAGCCTCCATTGCAAAAAATACAAACGTCCAGCTTTTGCTGCCACAGCAAAGGTGCCAGCGGGGAAAAGTAATGCTGGTTCTCACTGCCTCCTGGAACCCTTTCAAATGCCACAGACAATTTGGCCCTCTCTGCTTTCCTGTGGACTCCATCCTCAAAAGCACCTGTTTTCGCTTTCGGCAGCCTCCGGAGCAAAAAAGACAAACGTCCAGCTTTTGCTGCCACAGCAAAGGTGCCAGCGAGGAAAAGTAATGCTGGTTCTCACTGCCTCCTGGAACCTCTTCAAATGCCCCAGACAATTTGGCCCTCTCTGCTTTCCTGCGGACTCCATCCTCAAAAGCAGCTGTTTTCGCTTTCGGCAGCCTCCGGAGCAAAAAAGACAAACGTCCAGCTTTTGCTGCCACAGCAAAGGTGCCAGCGGGGAAAAGTAATGCTGGTTCTCACTGCCTCCTGGAACCCTTTCAAATGCCACAGACAATTTGGCCCTCTCTGCTTTCCTGCGGACTCCATCCTCAAAAGAACCTATTTTCCCTTTCGGCGCCCTCCGGAGCAAAAAAGACAAACGTCCAGCTTTTGCTGCCACAGCAAAGGTGCCAGCGGGGAAAAGTAATGCTGGTTCTCACTGCCTCCTGGAACCCTTTCAAATGCCACAGACAATTTGGCCCTCTCAGCTTTCCTGCGGACTCCATCCTCAAAAGCACCTGTTTTCGCTTTCGGCAGCCTCCGGAGCAAAAAAGACAAACGTCCAGCTTTTGCTGCCACAGCAAAGGTGCCAGCGGGGAAAAGTAAAGCTGGTTCTCACTGCCTCCTGGAACCCTTTCAAATGCCACAGACAATTTGGCCCTCTCTGCTTTCCTGCGGACTCCATCCTCAAAAGCACCTGTTTTCGCTTTCGGCAGCGTCCGGAGCAAAAAAGACAAACGTCCAGCTTTTGCTGCCACAGCAAAGGTGCCAGCGGGGAAAAGTAATGCTGGTTCTCACTGCCTCCTGGAACCTCTTCAAATGCCCCAGACAATTTGGCCCTCTCTGCTTTCCTGCGGACTCCATCCTCAAAAGCACCTGTTTTCGCTTTCGGCAGCCTCCGGAGCAAAAAAGACAAACGTCCAGCTTTTGCTGCCACAGCAAAGGTGCCAGCGGGGAAAAGTAATGCTGGTTCTCACTGCCTCCTGGAACCCTTTCAAATGCCACAGACAATTTGGCCCTCTCTGCTTTCCTGCGGACTCCATCCTCAAAAGAACCTATTTTTGCTTTCGGCGCCCTCCGGAGCAAAAAAGACAAACGTCCAGCTTTTGCTGCCACAGCAAAGGTACCAGCGGGGAAAAGTAATGCTGGTTCTCACTGCCTCCTGGAACCTCTTCAAATGCCCCAGACAATTTGGCCCTCTCTGCTTTCCTGCGGACTCCATCCTCAAAAGCACCTGTTTTCGCTTTCGGCAGCCTCCGGAGCAAAAAAGACAAACGTCCAGCTTTTGCTGCCACAGCAAAGGTGCCAGCGGGGAAAAGTAATGCTGGTTCTCACTGCCTCCTGGAACCCTTTCAAATGCCACAGACAATTTGGCCCTCTCTGCTTTCCTGCGGACTCCATCCTCAAAAGCACCTGTTTTTACTTTCGGCAGCCTCCATTGCAAAAAATACAAACGTCCAGCTTTTGCTGCCACAGCAAAGGTGCCAGCGGGGAAAAGTAATGCTGGTTCTCACTGCCTCCTGGAACCCTTTCAAATGCCACAGACAATTTGGCCCTCTCTGCTTTCCTGCGGACTCCATCCTCAAAAGCACCTGTATTCGCTTTCGGCAGCCTCCGGAGCAAAAAAGACAAACGTCCAGCTTTTGCTGCCACAGCAAAGGTGCCAGCGGGGAAAAGTAATGCTGGTTCTCACTGCCTCCTGGAACCTCTTCAAATGCCCCAGACAATTTGGCCCTCTCTGCTTTCCTGCGGACTCCATCCTCAAAAGCACCTGTTTTCGCTTTCGGCAGCCTCCGGAGCAAAAAAGACAAACGTCCAGCTTTTGCTGCCACAGCAAAGGTGCCAGCGGGGAAAAGTAATGCTGGTTCTCACTGCCTCCTGGAACTCTTTCAAATGCCACAGACAATTTGGCCCTCTCTGCTTTCCTGCGGACTCCATCCTCAAAAGAACCTATTTTCCCTTTCGGCGCCCTCCGGAGCAAAAAAGACAAACGTCCAGCTTTTGCTGCCACAGCAAAGGTGCCAGCGGGGAAAAGTAATGCTGGTTCTCACTGCCTCCTGGAACCCTTTCAAATGCCACAGACAATTTGGCCCTCTCTGCTTTCCTGCGGACTCCATCCTCAAAAGCACCTGTTTTCGCTTTCGGCAGCCTCCGGAGCAAAAAAGACAAACGTCCAGCTTTTGCTGCCACAGCAAAGGTGCCAGCGGGGAAAAGTAATGCTGGTTCTCACTGCCTCCTGGAACCTCTTCAAATGCCCCAGACAATTTAGCCCTCTCTGCTTTCCTGCGGACTCCATCCTCAAAAGCACCTGTTTTCGCTTTTGGCAACCTCCGGAGCAAAAAAGACAAACGTCCAGCTTTTGCTGCCACAGCAAAGGTGCCAGCGGGGAAAAGTAATGCTGGTTCTCACTGCCTCCTGGAACCCTTTCAAATGCCCCAGACAATTTGGCCCTCTCTGCTTTCCTGCGGACTCCATCCTCAAAAGCACCTGTTTTCGCTTTCGGCAGCCTCCGGAGCAAAAAAGACAAACGTCCAGCTTTTGCTGCCACAGCAAAGGTGCCAGCGGGGAAAAGTAATGCTGGTTCTCACTGCCTCCTGGAACCCTTTCAAATGCCCCTGACAATTTGGCCCTCTCTGCTTTCCTGTGGACTCCATCCTCAAAAGCACCTGTTTTCGCTTTCGGCAGCCTCCGGAGCAAAAAAGACAAACGGCCAGCTTTTGCTGCCACAGCAAAGGTGCCAGCGGGGAAAAGTAATGCTGGTTCTCACTGCCTCCTGGAACCCTTTCAAATGCCCCTGACAATTTGGCCCTCTCTGCTTTCCTGCGGACTCTATCCTCAAAAGCGCCTTTTTTCACTTTCGGCGCCCTCCGGTGGTAAAAAGACAAACGTCCAGCTTTTGCTGCCACAGCAAAGGTGCCAGCGGGGAAAAGTAATGCTGGTTCTCACTGCCTCCTGGAACTCTTTCAAATGCCACAGACAATTTGGCCCTCTCTGCTTTCCTGCGGACTCCATCCTCAAAAGCACCTGTTTTCGCTTTCGGCAGCCTCCGGAGCAAAAAAGACAAATGTCCAGCTTTTGCTGCCACAGCAAAGGTGCCAGCGGGGAAAAGTAATGCTGGTTCTCACTGCCTCCTGGAACCCTTTCAAATGCCACAGACAATTTGGCCCTCTCTGCTTTCCTGCAGACTCCATCCTCAAAAGCACCTGTTTTCGCTTTCGGCAGCCTCCGGAGCAAAAAAGACAAACGTCCAGCTTTTGCTGCCACAGCAAAGGTGCCAGCGGGGAAAAGTAATGCTGGTTCTCACTGCCTCCTGGAACCCTTTCAAATGCCCTAGACAATTTAGCCCTCTCTGCTTTCCTGCGGACTCTATCCTCAAAAGCGCCTTTTTTCACTTTCGGCGCCCTCCGGTGGTAAAAAGACAAACGTCCAGCTTTTGCTGCCACAGCAAAGGTGCCAGCGGGGAAAAGTAATGCTGGTTCTCACTGCCTCCTGGAACTCTTTCAAATGCCACAGACAATTTGGCCCTCTCTGCTTTCCTGCGGACTCCATCCTCAAAAGCACCTGTTTTCACTTTCGGCAGCCTCCGGAGCAAAAAAGACAAACGTCCAGCTTTTGTTGCCACAGCAAAGGTGCCAGCGGGGAAAAGTAATGCTGGTTCTCACTGCCTCCTTGGAACCCTTTCAAATGCCACAGACAATTTGGCCCTCTCTGCTTTCCTGCGGACTCCATCCTCAAAAGCACCTGTTTTTACTTTCGGCAGCCTCCATTGCAAAAAATACAAACGTCCAGCTTTTACTGCCACAGCAAAGGTGCCAGCGGGGAAAAGTAATGCTGGTTCTCACTGCCTCCTGGAACCCTTTCAAATGCCACAGACAATTTGGCCCTCTCTGCTTTCCTGCGGACTCCATCCTCAAAAGCACCTGTTTTCGCTTTCGGCAGCCTCCGGAGCAAAAAAGACAAACGTCCAGCTTTTGCTGCCACAGCAAAGGTGCCAGCGGGGAAAAGTAATGCTGGTTCTCACTGCCTCCTGGAACCTCTTCAAATGCCCCAGACAATTTGGCCCTCTCTGCTTTCCTGCGGACTCCATCCTCAAAAGCACCTGTTTTCGCTTTTGGCAGCCTCCGGAGCAAAAATACAAACGTCCAGCTTTTGCTGCCACAGCAAAGGTGCCAGCGGGGAAAAGTAATGCTGGTTCTCACTGCCTCCTGGAACTCTTTCAAATGCCACAGACAATTTGGCCCTCTCTGCTTTCCTGCGGACTCCATCCTCAAAAGAACCTATTTTCCCTTTCGGCGCCCTCCGGAGCAAAAAAGACAAACGTCCAGCTTTTGCTGCCACAGCAAAGGTGCCAGCGGGGAAAAGTAATGCTGGTTCTCACTGCCTCCTGGAACCCTTTCAAATGCCACAGACAATTTGGCCCTCTCTGCTTTCCTGCGGACTCCATCCTCAAAAGCACCTGTTTTCGCTTTCGGCAGCCTCCGGAGCAAAAAAGACAAACGTCCAGCTTTTGCTGCCACAGCAAAGGTGCCAGCGGGGAAAAGTAATGCTGGTTCTCACTGCCTCCTGGAACCTCTTCAAATGCCACAGACAATTTGGCCCTCTCTGCTTTCCTGCGGTCTCCATCCTCAAAAGCACCTGTTTTCGCTTTCGGCAGCCTCCGGAGCAAAAAAGACAAACGTCCAGCTTTTGCTGCCACAGCAAAGGTGCCAGCAGGGAAAAGTAATGCTGGTTCTCACTGCCTCCTGGAACCCTTTCAAATGCCCCTGACAATTTGGCCCTCTCTGCTTTCCTGTGGACTCCATCCTCAAAAGCACCTGTTTTCGCTTTCGGCAGCCTCCGGAGCAAAAAAGACAAACGGCCAGCTTTTGCTGCCACAGCAAAGGTGCCAGCGGGGAAAAGTAATGCTGGTTCTCACTGCCTCCTGGAACCCTTTCAAATGCCCCTGACAATTTGGCCCTCTCTGCTTTCCTGCGGACTCTATCCTCAAAAGCGCCTTTTTTCACTTTCGGCGCCCTCCGGTGGTAAAAAGACAAACGTCCAGCTTTTGCTGCCACAGCAAAGGTGCCAGCGGGGAAAAGTAATGCTGGTTCTCACTGCCTCCTGGAACTCTTTCAAATGCCACAGACAATTTGGCCCTCTCTGCTTTCCTGCGGACTCCATCCTCAAAAGCACCTGTTTTCGCTTTCGGCAGCCTCCGGAGCTAAAAAGACAAACGTCCAGCTTTTGCTGCCACAGCAAAGGTGCCAGCGGGGAAAAGTAATGCTGGTTCTCACTGCCTCCTGGAACCTCTTCAAATGCCCCAGACAATTTAGCCCTCTCTGCTTTCCTGCGGACTCCATCCTCAAAAGCACCTGTTTTCGCTTTTGGCAACCTCCGGAGCAAAAAAGACAAACGTCCAGCTTTTGCTGCCACAGCAAAGGTGCCAGCGGGGAAAAGTAATGCTGGTTCTCACTGCCTCCTGCAACCCTTTCAAATGCCACAGACAATTTGGCCCTCTCTGCTTTCCTGCGGACTCCATCCTCAAAAGCACCTGTTTTCGCTTTCGGCAGCCTCCGGAGCAAAAAAGACAAACGTCCAGCTTTTGCTGCCACAGCAAAGGTGCCAGCGGGGAAAAGTAATGCTGGTTCTCACTGCCTCCTGGAACCCTTTCAAATGCCCCTGACAATTTGGCCCTCTCTGCTTTCCTGCGGACTCTATCCTGAAAAGCACCTTTTTTCACTTTCGGCGCCCTCCGGTGGTAAAAAGACAAACGTCCAGCTTTTGCTGCCACAGCAAAGGTGCCAGCGGGGAAAAGTAATGCTGGTTCTCACTGCCTCCTGGAACTCTTTCAAATGCCACAGACAATTTGGCCCTCTCTGCTTTCCTGCGGAATCCATCCTCAAAAGCACCTATTTTCGCTTTCGGCAGCCTCCGGAGCAAAAAAGACAAACGTCCAGCTTTTGCTGCCACAGCAAAGGTGCCAGCGGGGAAAAGTAATGCTGGTTCTCACTGCCTCCTGGAACCCTTTCAAATGCCACAGACAATTTGGCCCTCTCTGCTTTCCTGCGGACTCCATCCTCAAAAGCACCTGTTTTCGCTTTCGGCAGCCTCCGGAGCAAAAAAGACAAACGTCCAGCTTTTGCTGCCACAGCAAAGGTGCCAGCGGGGAAAAGTAATGCTGGTTCTCACTGCCTCCTGGAACCCTTTCAAATGCCCCAGACAATTTGGCCCTCTCTGCTTTCCTGCAGACTCCATCCTCAAAAGCACCTGTTTTCGCTTTCGGCAGCCTCCGGAGCAAAAAAGACAAACGTCCAGCTTTTGCTGCCACAGCAAAGGTGCCAGCGGGGAAAAGTAATGCTGGTTCTCACTGCCTCCTGGAACCCTTTCAAATGCCACAGACAATTTAGCCCTCTCTGCTTTCCTGTGGACTCTATCCTCAAAAGCGCCTTTTTTCACTTTCGGCGCCCTCCGGTGGTAAAAAGACAAACGTCCAGCTTTTGCTGCCACAGCAAAGGTGCCAGCGGGGAAAAGTAATGCTGGTTCTCACTGCCTCCTGGAACCTCTTCAAATGCCACAGACAATTTGGCCCTCTCTGCTTTCCTGCGGACTCCATCCTCAAAAGCACCTGTTTTCGCTTTCGGCAGCCTCCGGAGCAAAAAAGACAAACGTCCAGCTTTTGCTGCCACAGCAAAGGTGCCAGCGGGGAAAAGTAATGCTGGTTCTCACTGCCTCCTGGAACCCTTTCAAATGCCACAGACAATTTGGCCCTCTCTGCTTTCCTGCGGACTCCATCCTCAAAAGAACCTATTTTCCCTTTCGGCGCCCTCCGGAGCAAAAAAGACAAACGTCCAGCTTTTGCTGCCACAGCAAAGGTGCCAGCGGGGAAAAGTAATGCTGGTTCTCACTGCCTCCTGGAACCCTTTCAAATGCCACAGACAATTTGGCCCTCTCTGCTTTCCTGCGGACTCCATCCTCAAAAGCACCTGTTTTCGCTTTCGGCAGCCTCCGGAGCAAAAAAGACAAACGTCCAGCTTTTGCTGCCACAGCAAAGGTGCCAGCGGGGAAAAGTAATGCTGGTTCTCACTGCCTCCTGGAACCTCTTCAAATGCCACAGACAATTTGGCCCTCTCTGCTTTCCTGCGGTCTCCATCCTCAAAAGCACCTGTTTTCGCTTTCGGCAGCCTCCGGAGCAAAAAAGACAAACGTCCAGCTTTTGCTGCCACAGCAAAGGTGCCAGCGGGGAAAAGTAATGCTGGTTCTCACTGCCTCCTGGAACCCTTTCAAATCCACAGACAATTTGGCCCTCTCTGCTTTCCTGTGGACTCCATCCTCAAAAGCACCTGTTTTCGCTTTCGGCAGCCTCCGGAGCAAAAAAGACAAACGGCCAGCTTTTGCTGCCACAGCAAAGGTGCCAGCGGGGAAAAGTAATGCTGGTTCTCACTGCCTCCTGGAACCCTTTCAAATGCCCCTGACAATTTGGCCCTCTCTGCTTTCCTGCGGACTCTATCCTCAAAAGCGCCTTTTTTCACTTTCGGCGCCCTCCGGTGGTAAAAAGACAAACGTCCAGCTTTTGCTGCCACAGCAAAGGTGCCAGCGGGGAAAAGTAATGCTGGTTCTCACTGCCTCCTGGAACTCTTTCAAATGCCACAGACAATTTGGCCCTCTCTGCTTTCCTGCGGACTCCATCCTCAAAAGCACCTATTTTCGCTTTCGGCAGCCTCCGGAGCAAAAAAGACAAACGTCCAGCTTTTGCTGCCACAGCAAAGGTGCCAGCGGGGAAAAGTAATGCTGGTTCTCACTGCCTCCTGGAACCCTTTCAAATGCCACAGACAATTTGGCCCTCTCTGCTTTCCTGCGGACTCCATCCTCAAAAGCACCTGTTTTCGCTTTCGGCAGCCTCCGGAGCAAAAAAGAAAAACGTCCAGCTTTTGCTGCCACAGCAAAGGTGCCAGCAGGGAAAAGTAATGCTGGTTCTCACTGCCTCCTGGAACTCTTTCAAATGCCACAGACAATTTGGCCCTCTCTGCTTTCCTGCGGACTCCATCCTCAAAAGCACCTGTTTTCGCTTTCGGCAGCCTCCGGAGCAAAAAAGACAAACGTCCAGCTTTTGCTGCCACAGCAAAGGTACCAGCGGGGAAAAGTAATGCTGGTTCTCACTGCCTCCTGGAACCTCTTCAAATGCCACAGACAATTTGGCCCTCTCTGCTTTCCTGCGGACTCCATCCTCAAAAGCACCTGTTTTCACTTTCGGCAGCCTCCGGAGCAAAAAAGACAAACGTCCAGCTTTTGCTGCCACAGCAAAGGTGCCAGCGGGGAAAAGTAATGCTGGTTCTCACTGCCTCCTGGAACCCTTTAAAATGCCACAGACAATTTGGCCCTCTCTGCTTTCCTGTGGACTCCATCCTCAAAAGCACCTGTTTTCGCTTTCGGCAGCCTCCGGAGCAAAAAAGACAAACGTCCAGCTTTTGCTGCCACAGCAAAGGTGCCAGCGGGGAAAAGTAATGCTGGTTCTCACTGCCTCCTGGAACCCTTTCAAATGCCACAGACAATTTGGCCCTCTCTGCTTTCCTGCGGACTCCATCCTCAAAAGCACCTGTTTTCGCTTTCGGCAGCCTCCGGAGCAAAAAAGACAAACGTCCAGCTTTTGCTGCCACAGCAAAGGTGCCAGCGGGGAAAAGTAATGCTGGTTCTCACTGCCTCCTGGAACCCTTTCAAATGCCACAGACAATTTGGCCCTCTCTGCTTTCCTGCGGACTCCATCCTCAAAAGCACCTGTTTTCGCTTTTGGCAGCCTCCGGAGCAAAAAAGACAAACGTCCAGCTTTTGCTGCCACAGCAAAGGTGCCAGCGGGGAAAAGTAATGCTGGTTCTCACTGCCTCCTGGAACCCTTTCAAATGCCCCAGACAATTTGGCCCTCTCTGCTTTCCTGCAGACTCCATCCTCAAAAGCACCTGTTTTCGCTTTCGGCAGCCTCCGGAGCAAAAAAGACAAACGTCCAGCTTTTGCTGCCACAGCAAAGGTGCCAGCGGGGAAAAGTAATGCTGGTTCTCACTGCCTCCTGGAACCCTTTCAAATGCCACAGACAATTTAGCCCTCTCTGCTTTCCTGCGGACTCTATCCTCAAAAGCGCCTTTTTTCACTTTCGGCGCCCTCCGGTGGTAAAAAGACAAACGTCCAGCTTTTGCTGCCACAGCAAAGGTGCCAGCGGTGAAAAGTAATGCTGGTTCTCACTGCCTCCTGGAACCTCTTCAAATGCCACAGACAATTTGGCCCTCTCTGCTTTCCTGCGGACTCCATCCTCAAAAGCACCTGTTTTCACTTTCGGCAGCCTCCGGAGCAAAAAAGACAAACGTCCAGCTTTTGCTGCCACAGCAAAGGTGCCAGCGGGGAAAAGTAATGCTGGTTCTCACTGCCTCCTGGAACCCTTTCAAATGCCACAGACAATTTGGCCCTCTCTGCTTTCCTGCGGACTCCATCCTCAAAAGCACCTGTTTTCGCTTTCGGCAGCCTCCGGAGCAAAAAAGACAAACGTCCAGCTTTTGCTGCCACAGCAAAGGTGCCAGCGGGGAAAAGTAATGCTGGTTCTCACTGCCTCCTGGAACCTCTTCAAATGCCACAGACAATTTGGCCCTCTCTGCTTTCCTGCGGTCTCCATCCTCAAAAGCACCTGTTTTCGCTTTCGGCAGCCTCCGGAGCAAAAAAGACAAACGTCCAGCTTTTGCTGCCACAGCAAAGGTGCCAGCGGGGAAAAGTAATGCTGGTTCTCACTGCCTCCTGGAACCCTTTCAAATGCCCCTGACAATTTGGCCCTCGCTGCTTTCCTGTGGACTCCATCCTCAAAAGCACCTGTTTTCGCTTTCGGCAGCCTCCGGAGCAAAAAAGACAAACGGCCAGCTTTTGCTGCCACAGCAAAGGTGCCAGCGGGGAAAAGTAATGCTGGTTCTCACTGCCTCCTGGAACCCTTTCAAATGCCTCTGACAATTTGGCCCTCTCTGCTTTCCTGCGGACTCCATCCTCAAAAGCGCCTTTTTTCACTTTCGGCGCCCTCCGGTGGTAAAAAGACAAACGTCCAGCTTTTGCTGCCACAGCAAAGGTGCCAGCGGGGAAAAGTAATGCTGGTTCTCACTGCCTCCTGGAACCCTTTCAAATGCCACAGACAATTTGGCCCTCTCTGCTTTCCTGCGGACTCCATCCTCAAAAGCACCTATTTTCGCTTTCGGCAGCCTCCGGAGCAAAAAAGACAAACGTCCAGCTTTTGCTGCCACAGCAAAGGTGCCAGCGGGGAAAAGTAATGCTGGTTCTCACTGCCTCCTGGAACCCTTTCAAATGCCACAGAGAATTTGGCCCTCTCTGCTTTCCTGCGGACTCCATCCTCAAAAGCACCTGTTTTCGCTTTCGGCAGCCTCCGGAGCAAAAAAGACAAACGTCCAGCTTTTGCTGCCACAGCAAAGGTGCCAGCGGGGAAAAGTAATGCTGGTTCTCACTGCCTCCTGGAACTCTTTCAAATGCCACAGACAATTTGGCCCTCTCTGCTTTTCTGCGGACTCCATCCTCAAAAGCACCTGTTTTCGCTTTCGGCAGCCTCCGGAGCAAAAAAGACAAACGTCCAGCTTTTGCTGCCACAGCAAAGGTACCAGCGGGGAAAAGTAATGCTGGTTCTCACTGCCTCCTGGAACCTCTTCAAATGCCACAGACAATTTGGCCCTCTCTGCTTTCCTGCGGACTCCATCCTCAAAAGCACCTGTTTTCACTTTCGGCAGCCTCCGGAGCAAAAAAGACAAACGTCCAGCTTTTGCTGCCACAGCAAAGGTGCCAGCGGGGAAAAGTAATGCTGGTTCTCACTGCCTCCTGGAACCCTTTAAAATGCCACAGACAATTTGGCCCTCTCTGCTTTCCTGTGGACTCCATCCTCAAAAGCACCTGTTTTCGCTTTCGGCAGCCTCCGGAGCAAAAAAGACAAACGTCCAGCTTTTGCTGCCACAGCAAAGGTGCCAGCGGGGAAAAGTAATGCTGGTTCTCACTGCCTCCTGGAACCCTTTCAAATGCCCCAGACAATTTGGCCCTCTCTGCTTTCCTGCGGACTCCATCCTCAAAAGCACCTGTTTTCGCTTTCGGCAGCCTCCGGAGCAAAAAAGACAAACGTCCAGCTTTTGCTGCCACAGCAAAGGTGCCAGCGGGGAAAAGTAATGCTGGTTCTCACTGCCTCCTGGAACCTCTTCAAATGCCCCAGACAATTTGGCCCTCTCTGCTTTCCTGCGGACTCCATCCTCAAAAGCACCTGTTTTCGCTTTCGGCAGCCTCCGGAGCAAAAAAGACAAACGTCCAGCTTTTGCTGCCACAGCAAAGGTGCCAGCGGGGAAAAGTAATGCTGGTTCTCACTGCCTCCTGGAACTCTTTCAAATGCCACAGACAATTTGGCCCTCTCTGCTTTCCTGCGGACTCCATCCTCAAAAGAACCTATTTTCCCTTTCGGCGCCCTCCGGAGCAAAAAAGACAAACGTCCAGCTTTTGCTGCCACAGCAAAGGTGCCAGCGGGGAAAAGTAATGCTGGTTCTCACTGCCTCCTGGAACCCTTTCAAATGCCCCTGACAATTTGGCCCTCTCTGCTTTCCTGCGGACTCCATCCTCAAAAGCACCTGTTTTCGCTTTCGGCAGCCTCCGGAGCAAAAAAGACAAACGTCCAGCTTTTGCTGCCACAGCAAAGGTGCCAGCGGGGAAAAGTAATGCTGGTTCTCACTGCCTCCTGGAACCCTTTCAAATGCCACAGACAATTTGGCCCTCTCTGCTTTCCTGCGGACTCCATCCTCAAAAGAACCTATTTTTGCTTTCGGCGCCCTCCGGAGCAAAAAAGACAAACGTCCAGCTTTTGCTGCCACAGCAAAGGTACCAGCGGGGAAAAGTAATGCTGGTTCTCACTGCCTCCTGGAACCTCTTCAAATGCCACAGACAATTTGGCCCTCTCTGCTTTCCTGCGGACTCCATCCTCAAAAGCACCTGTTTTCACTTTCGGCAGCCTCCGGAGCAAAAAAGACAAACGTCCAGCTTTTGCTGCCACAGCAAAGGTGCCAGCGGGGAAAAGTCATGCTGGTTCTCACTGCCTCCTGGAACCCTTTCAAATGCCACAGACAATTTGGCCCTCTCTGCTTTCCTGCGGACTCCATCCTCAAAGCACCTGTTTTCGCTTTCGGCAGCCTCCGGAGCAAAAAAGACAAACGTCCAGCTTTTGCTGCCACAGCAAAGGTGCCAGCGGGGAAAAGTAATGCTGGTTCTCACTGCCTCCTGGAACCCTTTCAAATGCCACAGACAATTTGGCCCTCTCTGCTTTCCTGCGGACTCCATCCTCAAAAGAACCTATTTTCCCTTTCGGCGCCCTCCGGAGCAAAAAAGACAAACGTCCAGCTTTTGCTGCCACAGCAAAGGTGCCAGCGGGGAAAAGTAATGCTGGTTCTCACTGCCTCCTGGAACCCTTTCAAATGCCACAGACAATTTGGCCCTCTCTGCTTTCCTGCGGACTCCATCCTCAAAAGCACCTGTTTTCGCTTTCGGCAGCCTCCGGAGCAAAAAAGACAAACGTCCAGCTTTTGCTGCCACAGCAAAGGTGCCAGCGGGAAAAGTAATGCTGGTTCTCACTGCCTCCTGGAACCTCTTCAAATGCCCCAGACAATTTAGCCCTCTCTGCTTTCCTGCGGACTCCATCCTCAAAAGCACCTGTTTTCGCTTTTGGCAACCTCCGGAGCAAAAAAGACAAACGTCCAGCTTTTGCTGCCACAGCAAAGGTGCCAGCGGGGAAAAGTCATGCTGGTTCTCACTGCCTCCTGGAACCCTTTCAAATGCCACAGACAATTTGGCCCTCTCTGCTTTCCTGCGGACTCCATCCTCAAAAGCACCTGTTTTCGCTTTCGGCAGCCTCCGGAGCAAAAAAGACAAACGTCCAGCTTTTGCTGCCACAGCAAAGGTGCCAGCGGGGAAAAGTAATGCTGGTTCTCACTGCCTCCTGGAACCCTTTCAAATGCCACAGACAATTTGGCCCTCTCTGCTTTCCTGCGGACTCCATCCTCAAAAGCACCTGTTTTCGCTTTCGGCAGCGTCCGGAGCAAAAAAGACAAACGTCCAGCTTTTGCTGCCATAGCAAAGGTGCCAGCGGGGAAAAGTAATGCTGGTTCTCACTGCCTCCTGGAACCTCTTCAAATGCCCCAGACAAATTTGGCCTCTCTGCTTTCCTGCGGACTCCATCCTCAAAAGCACCTGTTTTCGCTTTCGGCAGCCTCCGGAGCAAAAAAAGACAAACGTCCAGCTTTTGCTGCCACAGCAAAGGTGCCAGCGGGGAAAAGTAATGCTGGTTCTCACTGCCTCCTGGAACCCTTTCAAATGCCACAGACAATTTGGCCCTCTCTGCTTTCCTGCGGACTCCATCCTCAAAAGAACCTATTTTTGCTTTCGGCGCCCTCCGGAGCAAAAAAGACAAACGTCCAGCTTTTGCTGCCACAGCAAAGGTACCAGCGGGGAAAAGTAATGCTGGTTCTCACTGCCTCCTGGAACCTCTTCAAATGCCACAGACAATTTGGCCCTCTCTGCTTTCCTGCGGACTCCATCCTCAAAAGCACCTGTTTTCACTTTCGGCAGCCTCCGGAGCAAAAAAGACAAACGTCAAGCTTTTGCTGCCACAGCAAAGGTGCCAGCGGGGAAAAGTAATGCTGGTTCTCACTGCCTCCTGGAACCCTTTCAAATGCCACAGACAATTTGGCCCTCTCTGCTTTGCTGCGGACTCCATCCTCAAAAGCACCTGTTTTCGCTTTCGGCAGCCTCCGGAGCAAAAAAGACAAACGTCCAGCTTTTGCTGCCACAGCAAAGGTGCCAGCGGGGAAAAGTAATGCTGGTTCTCACTGCCTCCTGGAACCCTTTCAAATGCCACAGACAATTTGGCCCTCTCTGCTTTCCTGCGGACTCCATCCTCAAAAGAACCTATTTTTGCTTTCGGCGCCCTCCGGAGCAAAAAAGACAAACGTCCAGCTTTTGCTGCCACAGCAAAGGTACCAGCGGGGAAAAGTAATGCTGGTTCTCACTGCCTCCTGGAACCTCTTCAAATGCCACAGACAATTTGGCCCTCTCTGCTTTCCTGCGGACTCCATCCTCAAAAGCACCTGTTTTCACTTTCGGCAGCCTCCATTGCAAAAAAGACAAACGTCCAGCTTTTGCTGCCACAGCAAAGGTGCCAGCGGGGAAAAGTAATGCTGGTTCTCACTGCCTCCTGGAACCCTTTCAAATGCCACAGACAATTTGGCCCTCTCTGCTTTCCTGCGGACTCCATCCTCAAAAGCACCTGTTTTCGCTTTCGGCAGCCTCCGGAGCAAAAAAGACAAACGTCCAGCTTTTGCTGCCACAGCAAAGGTGCCAGCGGGGAAAAGTAATGCTGGTTCTCACTGCCTCCTGGAACCCTTTCAAATGCCCCAGACAATTTAGCCCTCTCTGCTTTCCTGCGGACTCCATCCTCAAAAGCACCTGTTTTCGCTTTTGGCAGCTTCCGGAGCAAAAAAGACAAACGTCCAGCTTTTGCTGCCACAGCAAAGGTGCCAGCGGGGAAAAGTAATGCTGGTTCTCACTGCCTCCTGGAACCCTTTCAAATGCCACAGACAATTTGGCCCTCTCTGCTTTCCTGCGGACTCCATCCTCAAAAGCAGCTGTTTTCGCTTTCAGCAGCCTCCGGAGCAAAAAAGACAAACGTCCAGCTTTTGCTGCCACAGCAAAGGTGCCAGCGGGGAAAAGTAATGCTGGTTCTCACTGCCTCCTGGAACCCTTTCAAATGCCACAGACAATTTGGCCCTCTCTGCTTTCCTGCGGACTCCATCCTCAAAAGCACCTGTTTTCGCTTTCGGCAGCCTCCGGAGCAAAAAAGACAAACGTCCAGCTTTTGCTGCCACAGCAAAGGTGCCAGCGGGGAAAAGTAATGCTGGTTCTCACTGTCTCCTGGAACCTGTTCAAATGCCCCAGACAATTTAGCCCTCTCTGCTTTCCTGCGGACTCCATCCTCAAAAGCACCTGTTTTCGCTTTCGGCAGCCTCCGGAGCAAAAAAGACAAACGTCCAGCTTTTGCTGCCACAGCAAAGGTGCCAGCGGGGAAAAGTAATGCTGGTTCTCACTGCCTCCTGGAACCCTTTCAAATGCCACAGACAATTTGGCCCTCTCTGCTTTCCTGCGGACTCCATCCTCAAAAGCACCTGTTTTCGCTTTCGGCAGCCTCCGGAGCAAAAAGACAAACGTCCAGCTTTTGCTGCCACAGCAAAGGTGCCAGCGGGGAAAAGTAATGCTGGTTCTCACTGCCTCCTGGAACCCTTTCAAATGCCACAGACAATTTGGCCCTCTCTGCTTTCCTGCGGACTCCATCCTCAAAAGAACCTGTTTTCGCTTTCGGCAGCCTCCGGAGCAAAAAAGACAAACGTCCAGCTTTTGCTGCCACAGCAAAGGTGCCAGCGGGGAAAAGTAATGCTGGTTCTCACTGCCTCCTGGAACCTGTTCAAATGCCCCAGACAATTTGGCCCTCTCTGCTTTCCTGCGGACTCCATCCTCAAAAGCACCTGTTTTCGCTTTCGGCAGCCTCCGGAGCAAAAAAGACAAACGTCCAGCTTTTGCTGCCACAGCAAAGGTGCCAGCGGGGAAAAGTAATGCTGGTTCTCACTGCCTCCTGGAACCCTTTCAAATGCCACAGACAATTTGGCCCTCTCTGCTTTCCTGCGGACTCCATCCTCAAAAGAACCTATTTTTGCTTTCGGCGCCCTCCGGAGCAAAAAAGACAAATGTCCAGCTTTTGCTGCCACAGCAAAGGTACCAGCAGGGAAAAGTAATGCTGGTTCTCACTGCCTCCTGGAACCTCTTCAAATGCCACAGACAATTTGGCCCTCTCTGCTTTCCTGCGGACTCCATCCTCAAATGCACCTGTTTTCACTTTCGGCAGCCTCCGGAGCAAAAAAGACAAACGTCCAGCTTTTGCTGCCACAGCAAAGGTGCCAGCGGGGAAAAGTAATGCTGGTTCTCACTGCCTCCTGGAACCTCTTCAAATGCCACAGACAATTTGGCCCTCTCTGCTTTCCTGCGGACTCCATCCTCAAAAGCACCTGTTTTCACTTTCGGCAGCCTCCGGAGCAAAAAAGACAAACGTCCAGCTTTTGCTGCCACAGCAAAGGTGCCAGCGGGGAAAAGTAATGCTGGTTCTCACTGCCTCCTGGAACCCTTTCAAATGCCACAGACAATTTGGCCCTCTCTGCTTTGCTGCGGACTCCATCCTCAAAAGCACCTGTTTTCGCTTTCGGCAGCCTCCGGAGCAAAAAAGACAAACGTCCAGCTTTTGCTGCCACAGCAAAGGTGCCAGCGGGGAAAAGTAATGCTGGTTCTCACTGCCTCCTGGAACCCTTTCAAATGCCACAGACAATTTGGCCCTCTCTGCTTTCCTGCGGACTCCATCCTCAAAAGAACCTATTTTTGCTTTCGGCGCCCTCCGGAGCAAAAAAGACAAACGTCCAGCTTTTGCTGCCACAGCAAAGGTACCAGCGGGGAAAAGTAATGCTGGTTCTCACTGCCTCCTGGAACCTCTTCAAATGCCCCAGACAATTTGGCCCTCTCTGCTTTCCTGTGGACTCCATCCTCAAAAGCACCTGTTTTCACTTTCGGCAGCCTCCGGAGCAAAAAAGACAAACGTCCAGCTTTTGCTGCCACAGCAAAGGTGCCAGCGGGGAAAAGTAATGCTGGTTCTCACTGCCTCCTGGAACCCTTTCAAATGCCACAGACAATTTGGCCCTCTCTGCTTTCCTGCGGACTCCATCCTCAAAAGCACCTGTTTTCGCTTTCGGCAGCCTCCGGAGCAAAAAAGACAAACGTCCAGCTTTTGCTGCCACAGCAAAGGTGCCAGCGGGGAAAAGTAATGCTGGTTCTAACTGCCTCCTGGAACCTGTTCAAATGCCCCAGACAATTTAGCCCTCTCTGCTTTCCTGCGGACTCCATCCTCAAAAGCACCTGTTTTCGCTTTCGGCAGCCTCCGGAGCAAAAAAGACAAACGTCCAGCTTTTGCTGCCACAGCAAAGGTGCCAGCGGGGAAAAGTAATGCTGGTTCTCACTGCCTCCTGGAACCCTTTCAAATGCCACAGACAATTTGGCCCTCTCTGCTTTCCTGCGGACTCCATCCTCAAAAGCACCTGTTTTCGCTTTCGGCAGCCTCCGGAGCAAAAAAGACAAACGTCCAGCTTTTGCTGCCACAGCAAAGGTGCCAGCGGGGAAAAGTAATGCTGGTTCTCACTGCCTCCTGGAACCTCTTCAAATGCCCCAGACAATTTGGCCCTCTCTGCTTTCCTGCGGACTCCATCCTCAAAAGCACCTGTTTTCGCTTTCGGCAGCCTCCGGAGCAAAAAAGACAAACGTCCAGCTTTTGCTGCCACAGCAAAGGTGCCAGCGGGGAAAAGTAATGCTGGTTCTCACTGCCTCCTGGAACTCTTTCAAATGCCACAGACAATTTGGCCCTCTCTGCTTTCCTGCGGACTCCATCCTCAAAAGAACCTATTTTCCCTTTCGGCGCCCTCCGGAGCAAAAAAGACAAACGTCCAGCTTTTGCTGCCACAGCAAAGGTGCCAGCGGGGAAAAGTAATGCTGGTTCTCACTGCCTCCTGGAACCCTTTCAAATGCCCCAGACAATGTGGCCCTCTCTGCTTTCCTGCGGACTCCATCCTCAAAAGCACCTGTTTTCGCTTTCGGCAGCCTCCGGAGCAAAAAAGACAAACGTCCAGCTTTTGCTGCCACAGCAAAGGTGCCAGCGGGGAAAAGTAATGCTGGTTCTCACTGCCTCCTGGAACCTCTTCAAATGCCCCAGACAATTTGGCCCTCTCTGCTTTCCTGCGGACTCCATCCTCAAAAGCACCTGTTTTCACTTTCGGCAGCCTCCGGAGCAAAAAAGACAAACGTCCAGCTTTTGCTGCCACAGCAAAGGTGCCAGCGGGGAAAAGTAATGCTGGTTCTCACTGCCTCCTGGAACCCTTTCAAATGCCACAGACAATTTGGCCCTCTCTGCTTTCCTGCGGACTCCATCCTCAAAAGCACCTGTTTTCGCTTTCGGCAGCCTCCGGAGCAAAAAAGACAAACGTCCAGCTTTTGCTGCCACAGCAAAGGTGCCAGCGGGGAAAAGTAATGCTGGTTCTCACTGCCTCCTGGAACCCTTTCAAATGCCACAGACAATTTGGCCCTCTCTGCTTTCCTGCGGACTCCATCCTCAAAAGCACCTGTTTTCGCTTTCGGCAGCCTCCGGAGCAAAAAAGACAAACGTCCAGCTTTTGCTGCCACAGCAAAGGTGCCAGCGGGGAAAAGTAATGCTGGTTCTCACTGCCTCCTGGAACCTCTTCAAATGCCCCAGACAATTTAGCCCTCTCTGCTTTCCTGCGGACTCCATCCTCAAAAGCACCTGTTTTCGCTTTCGGCAGCCTCCGGAGCAAAAAAGACAAACGTCCAGCTTTTGCTGCCACAGCAAAGGTGCCAGCGGGGAAAAGTAATGCTGGTTCTCACTGCCTCCTGGAACCCTTTCAAATGCCACAGACAATTTGGCCCTCTCTGCTTTCCTGCGGACTCCATCCTCAAAAGCACCTGTTTTCGCTTTCGGCAGCCTCCGGAGCAAAAAGACAAACGTCCAGCTTTTGCTGCCACAGCAAAGGTGCCAGCGGGGAAAAGTAATGCTGGTTCTCACTGCCTCCTGGAACCCTTTCAAATGCCACAGACAATTTGGCCCTCTCTGCTTTCCTGCGGACTCCATCCTCAAAAGAACCTGTTTTCGCTTTCGGCAGCCTCCGGAGCAAAAAAGACAAACGTCCAGCTTTGCTGCCACAGCAAAGGTGCCAGCGGGGAAAAGTAATGCTGGTTCTCACTGCCTCCTGGAACCTCTTCAAATGCCCCAGACAATTTGGCCCTCTCTGCTTTCCTGCGGACTCCATCCTCAAAAGCACCTGTTTTCGCTTTCGGCAGCCTCCGGAGCAAAAAAGACAAACGTCCAGCTTTTGCTGCCACAGCAAAGGTGCCAGCGGGGAAAAGTAATGCTGGTTCTCACTGCCTCCTGGAACCCTTTCAAATGCCACAGACAATTTGGCCCTCTCTGCTTTCCTGCGGACTCCATCCTCAAAAGAACCTATTTTTTGCTTTCGGCGCCTCCGGAGCAAAAAAGACAAATGTCCAGCTTTTGCTGCCACAGCAAAGGTACCAGCGGGGAAAAGTAATGCTGGTTCTCACTGCCTCCTGGAACCTCTTCAAATGCCCCAGACAATTTGGCCCTCTCTGCTTTCCTGCGGACTCCATCCTCAAAAGCACCTGTTTTCACTTTCGGCAGCCTCCGGAGCAAAAAAGACAAACGTCCAGCTTTTGCTGCCACAGCAAAGGTGCCAGCGGGGAAAAGTAATGCTGGTTCTCACTGCCTCCTGGAACCTCTTCAAATTGCCACAGACAATTTGGCCCTCTCTGCTTTCCTGCGGACTCCATCCTCAAAAGCACCTGTTTTCACTTTCGGCAGCCTCCGGAGCAAAAAGACAAACGTCCAGCTTTTGCTGCCACAGCAAAGGTGCCAGCGGGGAAAAGTAATGCTGGTTCTCACTGCCTCCTGGAACCCTTTCAAATGCCACAGACAATTTGGCCCTCTCTGCTTTGCTGCGGACTCCATCCTCAAAAGCACCTGTTTTCGCTTTCGGCAGCCTCCGGAGCAAAAAAGACAAACGTCCAGCTTTTGCTGCCACAGCAAAGGTGCCAGCGGGGAAAAGTAATGCTGGTTCTCACTGCCTCCTGGAACCCTTTCAAATGCCACAGACAATTTGGCCCTCTCTGCTTTCCTGCGGACTCCATCCTCAAAAGAACCTATTTTTGC